>NW_026590701.1:482441-670127 GCF_907164565.1 Psammomys obesus
ACACACACACACACACACACACACACACACACACACACACACACACAGAGTTTACAGCCCTGGAGCTACAGGCTGTTTACATGGCTGCTACGATCCAATCTCACCTCCTCACATTTGTGTGGCAAGAGCTCTTGCCCACCATGCCATCTCTCCAGCTTCATTATCTTTCTCTGACCTTCCTTATTTCCGATCTGTGATCAGTCTGTTTCTTGTTTTCAGCGGGAAGTGGCATGTAGAAACTGAGATCAGACATGATGCGTGCTCTTTGGTACAGAGATTTAATCTAATTAGCTCCCGGGGAACTCTGTCTTCCAGCCATGACATAGTGGTTGTGACCTTGAAATCAGAGCATCTGTGACTGCCCACGTGAGACCTTGACACATCCTCTACCATTACCTTTTGGAGGGTGGGGGAAGGGTGTGTGTGGTGCCATATGCCACTCCACCCCTCCCTGAGGGTACGGATGCTGTCAGTAATTTCCCAGGGAAGACTCTAAGATGACGTAGCTGCCCACGAGTTGCTATGCTCCTGTGAATAACCCCGATTAGACTCAGCGGTTGGCCAGGTTAGACCTGGGTGGAATCATTTCTTTTGTCTGTCCGTATCTGAAGAGAATAGCCGTTTGTTCATATCTCTCAGGAAAAGTAGCACAAGTCTTCTGTAGAGAGAACCAAGAAATCAAATGCATTTTATGCTGCTGATGTCTCAATTCCATCTGCACCGTAGGCCTTTCTCTCCTGGCCACATTTCTATCTTTGTGCCTCTTTTCTCACAATGAAAGCCTAGGTTCCCAACAATGTATTTGCTCAGTCCTGAAATAAATAAAAAAATATTTTATGACTGCCTGGCCACTCACAAACATGCTAAGGAAAGTTTGAAGTTTCTCTTCTGTTTGCTTTTTGTGCTTAGATCAAACTGTCTGTCACTAACGGCGGATTGTCAGAAGTTGGTTACATGTTTTTCTTCCCTGTAGTTGTACAACAGTGTGATCAGGCTGTGCGCTGTGCCCCAAGATTTTTGGTACTGTGTGAAAAAATAGTTTTCATGGCATGCCTTGCTCTGGGTTGATTCCAATTTGGGTATGAATTCAGGGGCAGACTCAGTCTTGTTTGTGCACACAGACGCTGCTTTGTGCCCTTCGTGAAGCCTGGGGCACAAATGGATAACTGATCCGTGTGAGTGGGGCGGTGCCGCCTAGGAACTTCAGGAAGTTGACTGGGATACGGGATATAGAGACATATAAAACCGTATCAGAAAAGCCAGGCCGGGAACTTCAGAAACACACCGCAACAAAGAGTACTCTACCTCACCAGCAGCTTGTAAAAAGGATACCTGACATTCCATGGTAACAGCCATGTCAGTGGACTGTCCAGCTGCTTAATGCACAGGTCAAGGGACCAGTTGACAGAGAACTGTCCCTGGCTTCAGCCGAACGCAGTCCACGCTGCTAGACACGAGTCACTCGAGCTGTTACACATGCACTGTGCAGACCTGACCCGTGCTTGCCTGGAGGCACCAGGCCTCTTCAACTTTGCTAGACCCTTTGCCAGCCTGGGTGTGCCTCCAGCAGCATGCCAGTCCAGTCTTACCTAACCACCAGCAGTGGCTGCTTCTGCTCTGTCACATGAGATTCAAGAGTAGCAGGAGCCACATTAACCACCCTAAACACAGGTGGGGTCTGTGTGTTGTTCCTGCTGCTCTTGAATTTGCGTGTGAATAACTTGGGGATGCAGAAAGAGACACTGTATCCTGGCCCAGACCCACAGAGAAGGAAGAGGGGCAACAGCAGGAGGTGCTCTCCTCTGACTTCCAGGTGTGAGAGGACGAGGACCGACCAGAGGGATGGGGGCCCTGTGAGATCCTTCATCCTCAGTAGTTCCAGAACTCAGAGACTGCAGTGAAGAGGGCACATGCTCAAATTACCCTCAGAAAAATCCTTCCCAGAGGACTGCAAGCACTGAAAAGGCCTAAGAACATATCAGACACAAAATTCCCAAAAGGAGATTTTATTATTTGGGGGAGGAGGATGCAGACTGTTTCCCGACTGGGTGGAAACATGATGGCCAACTGGCACATGGCCATTTTAAGGGCTCTAGAGCAAGGAAGGAGAAAGAGGGTGTTCCTCCCCCAGGGAGGGTTGGGGTGACTCTCTCAGATTGGCTCAGAGGAGAGCAAAGGAGATGGGGTAGATGTGGCCCAGTTCTGGTTTACGAGGTAGTTACCTCTGTAGCCTGATGGATTTGACAGACCTGTATTAGGACTAGCAAGTAGGAGGGAGATTGGGAGGAAGGAAGGTTCATCATTCTGCAGAAGGAGAGAGGGTGGGATGAACTGGTGGTAAAAATGACCCCAATTCATTAGATATACATGTATGAAGTTATCAGAGAAAATAACTTTTTGTTGTTGAAAATCCTCAAGTGGTTAATGTGTTTGCTTTGTTTTTACTTATTTCCAGTGTGGGTGTATATTTTGAGCAGAACATAATTAAAAACTTAAAGCTGAGAGTCTTAAAAGAAGTAATCTAATATCTAAATGGGTTTTGTTCCAGAAACATAAAAGCATGTCTGCTTTTGAAAGAAGACATTCTGATTTGCATGCATCAGACCATTCTTGCTAATGTTCACTCTCTACTATTCTGCAGGGCTCACGGCAGTGAACTAGGAAATCAGAGATTCCCCACAATATCTCTAAATACATGGAAAAGTTTTTAGATCTTCAGAGAACAAAAATTCTTCTCTGTAGTTAGTGGATTCTGTACGCCCTGCTGAGGGCACTATTTCCTGTCCTGTTGTCCATTTTCTTGTCTTATCCCTTCTTTAGGATCCCCAAGAGCCAAGTTTTGGGTTAAGTTATAAATGTTCTTCATGGGTGAGAAAAAAAGCTATGAAAGGGTGTTGGGCTTCCTGCCACTTGCAAGGTACCAGGAGAAACAAGTTCTGTCATGAGGAATGAGCAGTACAAGATGCTATTAGGGTTTCTTTGTGTAGCCTTGGCTGTCCTGGAGTCACTTGGTAGAGCAGGCTGGCCTCAAACTCAGAGATCCGCTGTTCTGCCCAGTTCACGAACCCCAAAAGACCAGAAATAAACAGACCCCACTGTAAATACATGAGGTTCTTTTTATTGTAAATTACAAGCTGCAGCTCAGGTTAGTTGGGTGATTTAAAGATTCTGGTCCATCCCAGCATGCCCAAGGCAGGGGTGACTCCTGCCTGACAAGCATCTATTGGTCAAAATGCTACATTTTTAATCGATTGGCTATAGGAAGGTTCCCAGACCATAATGACCTGGTGTCCCTCCCTAGGGGGATGGGCCAGTTTCCTAGCAACTGTATCTCTAGTGGGTGGAGAAAGAATTCAGTAAGGCGGTCCTTCCCTTCAGGGCATTACTAGACTTCTCTACCCACCTAGTTCAGGCCTTAATTAATAGCTGATTTTTAATCTTTTGGTCTCTCACTGCCTGCCTCTGCCTCTGAAGTGCTGGGATTAGAGGCTTGTGCCATCATGCCTGGTTTAGGCTTGTTTTTAAATATATATTTAAAATATACATTTATATTTCTTTATATATATATAATATATTTATATATTTTAAATACATACTTATATATTTTATATATTATATATAAGTATTTGTATATATACTTATATATTTAAATATATGTAAAATATAGTTTATATTTAAAATATGATAATGTATATTTTATATAGAAATATATTTATATATTTAAAGTAATCTAATATATATTAGATTATTTTATGTGTATGTTACCTGTATATATGCATGTACATGGCGCCTGTGAAAGTCAGAAGAGGGCTTCGGATCCCCTGGTACTGGAGTTGAGAGCCACTGTTTGGGGCTGGGAATCAAACCGGGGCCGTCTTCTCCAGTCCTGTTTGCTTAGCTTTAACCACAGTGCTCCTCTGGCTTCAGTTAGTACTCATTGCCTTTTCCTGGTGGCAGACTGCGACCCTCAAGCCCAAAGCCCAAATAAGCCACTCTCCTGTGCCTTCTGGGGCCAGCCCGATGCTCCCCACAGGGGCAGCTCCTCAGAGGCTGCACCAGCAGCTCTCAGAGGAGGTGACCCCACACACCTGGAGCCCTCTTTGGTGTTTGTGAGGATTTCCCTCTCCACACTACCTGTGGAAGTTGCTAGGCAGCAGGGAGATAAAAGCGTTAGACGTGACCGTTTGCCTGCAACCCTGTCTGTTTCTACCTACACAGCTCAAAGAAGCTTTCCTGTGGGAATTCATGTTCAAAAGCAAAGGATTCTCGGCTTTGTTTCTCTGCCTACATCATTAGTAAGGGCTCGGGTTTTCCAGGCTGCAAAGCCGAGGGAGCACCGCCCTTGCCTCTAACTGTGTCATGTCCCCAGCCGGAGTGCACCCCCCCATGGCCACCTGGGCTTTGAAGGCTGCTCAGGGCTGGCCTTTTTGCCTGTCCCGGTGGAAGGGATTGGAAGTTAGTCACTCAGGTAGGTGCACAGCTCTGCCGCTGGCTCCTCATGGACTGTGTTCTTTGTCCACTGTGGCATTCATGGTCCGCATCAGCAGGGCTGGTCTTTTGAACTCTTCATCGCATGGTGGCCACAGTTCAGTTCTTGCCTGTTCTTTATCTAGCAGTTTCTAGAGTGAACCCGAAAAGCAACCAACTAATCTGAAGGGAAAACCTTAGCAGGCTTGAATGCCCCCTGCATTTTACCTATTCGAAGTGTGTGTGCGTGTGTGTGTGTGTGTGTGTGTGTGTGTGTGTGTGTGTGTGTGTATTGGCTCTTTTTCTCAAATGCTACCCTCCTGGATTTCTGAGCAAATAGGCTAGGCTGGCTGGCCACCAATCCCCAGGGTTCTGTGGTCTTCATGTCCTCAGTGCTGGGATTATGAGTGAGTACCACCATGCCCAACTTTTCTAAAGACTTAATTTTTTCTTTTTAATGTTGTGTGCATGTCTGTGCCTGAGTGTATGTAATAGCATGTGCATACAGGAGCCAATGTGGTCAGAAGAGGGTGTCAAATCTCCTGGGACTGGAGTTCACAGGCAATTGTTAGCTGCCACATGGCTGCGGGGAATCCAACTTGGGTCTTCTGTAAGAGCAGCAAGTGCTCCAAACGCTGAGTCATCTCTCCAGGCCCAAGTCTGTGGTTATTTGGGGGCTGTGTGTGTGTGCGCGCGTGTGTGTGTGTGTGTGTGTGTGTGTGTGTGTGTGTGTGTGTGTTCTCAGGGCTCAGATTAGGTTCTTGTGCTTGCAGGATATATACTTCATTGACTAAACAATAATTCCAAACCATCTCCTCTCCACTCATTTTTAAGTACAATTTTATTTTGTTTTTGCTTCCCATTACACTAAGCATTTCAAGGAACTTACCAGAAGCTAGTTTTGGAGTTACCAGTAAACCTGCTTTCTCTTCCTGGGGTTTGCATGTGTCGTTGTGGGAACACATGCATGCCTTTTGTAAAGGAGAATCAACAATGTGCTGTCTCATGGTGCTTTTCCAACTACTGGACAAAGAGGTGTACTTTCATCAATTTCCTTCTCAGAAAACCTGGGCCCATGTGGAGACCAGATATGGAGGGCTTTTCCCATATACCTGAGGGCTGGGAGAAGCGCTGCCATCTCCCTGGCTCACCTGCTTATGATGTCGTGCTGTTTTATCATCGCTGTTAGGCTGTAAATACCAACAAAGTATAATCAACTTGCATAGACCTAAAGGACCATCCTTCTCACCATCCAACTCTGCTATTTCACAGCTCTAGCAATTTCAGTCACGGTTGTGGGTTTCCAGCACTCACACTGTGGGCCTCAGATTAGAGCAGATTATCATCTCATCAAATTAATTAACAGGCTCTGTTGCTCCTGTGGTCACTTGTGCTCCTGTCATACAGGAATAGAAAAGGGTTTCCACTCTTTAAACTTGATTTGCCATGCTTGTTCAGGTCTCTCTGTTAGCCAATCATTTAGCCAGAAAATTTTTTCCATCATGATCTGTGTGCATTGTTTACATCATTGGATAAACTTGTGAAAAAGTTAAGTTCTTTTTATCCAATATCCAACTTAGTTGATTGGACCATCATCAGTCCATGTAGAATACTCAATGACTGAGATGTTGGTATGTGACCTAACATTATTAGCCACTAAAACTCTTTCCATACTCATGAACACGAACACATACACATGTGTTAAACATAATAAAGATATACACGAATAAATAAATAAAAGAAGTAATTTATTAATTCTCCACATTTATTAGGGTTTAACTGTAAAATTAAAAATGTGTGTTTATAGTACACAGAGAGAATTTTGCATATTGACAGTATATTATGTGATATGATCATTGTGTATCTAATTAACTCAAGCAAACTGATGTTGGTCCTTCTCCCAATGTTCCAGCCCATGGGTGAGGACAGGGGGTCGGCTGAGGGGGGGAGAGGCGAGACGCCGGAGTCACCACACAGACACGGGGAGTCTGGGAGTCCGGTGAATGCATCCAAGGGCTAGTGGATGCAGACTGCTTTGTTCCCAGAAGGGGGAGCACATTAGGTAGCTCTGGGGGAACAATCGGGTTCCTCCACACCATCTCCGAGCCTGCCATTGGTTGTGGTCTCCAGGCAGACTTCCCAGCGTCCGGCCACACACCCTCTGCCCAACTACTTCTGCAGTCTTGACAGCAGAAGTCTCCCCAGGCCATGAGCCCAATGGTCCCTTGCAGGGAATGCCCACAAATTAGCATATCTCAGATACTTTATCATCCCTTGTCATGAAAACATTTGACATCTACTGTCTTGGCAATTTTCAGGTATATGATGATGAATATTAACTAAAATCATCACGTGGTGCATACATCTCCAAAATTAATTCATCTTGTCTAACTGAAACTTCAGATCCTCTGACCAATGTCTGCTCATTTTCCTTATTCCCAGTGACCACATTTCCCTCTGCCTCTGTGACTACAGCACTGATGGCATCAGGGTGAGACGCCAGCTTTCTGTGATGTGTGGGAAGCAGACATCAGCAAGGAGGCTCATGAGCGTACTGGTCCCCAGGACCTACAATCTCCTTTCCTTTTGGAGAGTGAGAATGAGTGGGGAAGATGAGGTGAGGGAGTAAATATGCCTCAACCCAGCACCTGAACGGGATGGTTTAGGGGAATTGAAGTATTAGTGATGTCTCAGAATTAACTGAGCCACAGGAAGGTAAGGTCTGATGGCATTGGGTCAAGTTTATGCAAAATGAATCTTCTAGCCATCCTTTCTATCCATGTTGCTACCATGAAGAGTAGGTTCTGTCGTCCCACTTCCGGGCTGTTATCTGAATAATGGACTTTTCATCAGGCTCCTTTTCCTTGTCTCAAGTCAGCCCTAATCTATTTCGAAGAGTTGGTAAGTTAATCTCTTTAAAACGTTGCTTTTGACATATTACTAGGAACTTTAAGGTCTTTTAAAGGAGAGAATGTTGAGAGTGCCAGGGGAAGGTGGAAGGGGGGAGTTGGGAGTAGACACGACCATGATACATTTTGTGCATGCATGAAATTGTCAACGATTAAATAAACAAATACATTGTATTAAATTTTAAAATTGCACATGCACCGTGCATACACACGCACCTCCCACGGTGCGCATGAGTTCAGAGGATGGCTTTCAGGAGTCATCACCCTTTCACCACGTGGGATCCAGGCCTTGAACTTAGGTCATCGGCTTGGTGACAAGCATCTTTTCCTGATGAGCCATTTGCCATCCCTCAAGGAACTTTTGAAAACAAAATGTACATGTAAAGTGAAGCTGCAAAGAAAAGAGAGGGTAAGGTGGCAGAGAGCGTGGCGATGGAGGGCGTGTGCGCCTTCTCTGCTCCCTTCTCTGGTTCTCCCCTTAGCATCATCTGGAAGTGAGACCCCCTGAGAAGCCTACAAGTCAGCAGGGACCAGGCCCACGTTGAAGGGTTGTTTTCTTTTTGTTTTTTCTTGTCTTCTTTTAAGAACATTAAAATATTCGGTGTACCAGGAGAAAGCAACTAGTGCTGTTTAATCAGGCAAGCCTTGTCAGATTGGTAAGAAACATTCCCCTGTGTATAAGTTCTCAAAGTTCGCACGTGTTCATATGTGCTGATGTCTGGTTAGTTTCCCCAGAAGCATATCCTGAGTCAGGTACTCAGGTGCACTATTCCCACAAGTCTTCCAGAATCCTGCCTCATCAGCGCACAGAGTGTGGAGCACCAAAGGCAGTAAAGTATTACACACCAGGGTTCCCTTCCCTGCCCCTCCCCCACGAGCTCCACTCTACCGAAGACTACATTCTGTGATTTGCATCACTGTACTTTATTCCGAGTCACTGCTTATCTACAGATTTTCGTGACAAAAAATGCCTTAGATAATTCCAGCACCAGAGGGTGCCCCCTTCTAGACTCCCTGGGGGCCCACACATATTTGACATATACTCAGACATACGCATACACATAAAAATAAAACTTGAAAATAATACTGGGTGATATCCACTTGGCTGCTTACACAGAGTGTTTTTAGGACTGAACACCTCTGTGGGCATGGACACTGGCAGCCATTCTGACCTCCCCTTTGGAATGCTTCTGATCATCTAGCTTCAGGTGACTAAAGTGCTGCTCCCAGGTTTCTGCTACCTTAGGTTCTACAATCCCCACTAATGACAAACCCACTTCTGGAGTTCTAAGCGTCTCTGTGGTGCCAGTAAATCTCCTAAACTAGCACACTTCTCAATGACCAGTGTGACTCTTTCCCTCTTCCAAGGGATCTGGTCAGCTATCAGGCTTTCCGAGAAGAAGGAACGAATCCATCCTAGTAGGCCCATTTCTCTAAGGCCTTTACTCTTTCATCCACAGTCAACCATGATAGTCCTCATCTCCTCCTCACTTAAAGTGAGGCATAAAAATTCTCAGGCTGCCATGAGCTAGCCAACAAGCAATTGAAGAAAACCTCTAGAGCCTTTTCAAGGGGAAAGATCATGTATATAGCTCTTCCTTATTGAAGGGTCTCTTGATAATAATTCTCCCTCATCCAGACACATAATCTGCCCCCAACACTCTTGATTCAGGACCTTGAATCCATGTTCAGAAAACTTCCCCTTCCCTGTTCATGTACTGTTGTTGATTATTAATACTTAATATTGATTTATCTTTTAGTTAAACAGTGCTTATTCCCAAACCAGCTGTGTACCCAAATCACCACACAGGGACTAGGATTTATTCAATTAACCTAGAGCACAATGCTGTGCAATAGTTACTCCATCCTAAACCTCCAAGCCCGCATAGTTTCCTCCCATTCAGATTTTCCACATTATACTTGCTTTTAGTCATATCTTAGGTCTGGTTTATCTCTCCTCATAGTTCCATCTCTCCTCTCCAACTCCTCCCACTCACTTCTTTCTCCTTCCCTTTACCCTATTCTCTGCGTTGCTCAGCATTGGCTGGTTGTTTTATTGACAATACAGAGAACAAATGGTGGCATGTTTACACAGACTTGAGACAGGTGATGCTTAGAATAAACATCACAATGCAATGTCTGGATTGAAGCCAGATCGTGGGGTAGAGAAATCAGCATTTGAATGAACAAGGGTAAATTGTATACATTCCACAAGAACATTATGCCAACAATGCACCTTTGTCAGCTGCTTCCGTGTGTGATCCTCGCCATCCCCTAGCAGCTCTGGACTTCTCTGGTCAGTCTTTGCATATGGGAACAGATCCTGAGGAGACTAATCATTTGTTCTGGAAAATCTGCCTCCATCAAAGATGCTACATTATCTTCAAGTGAGAAGTTGGTGAGAAACTTTTCCAATTCAGGGGAGTCAGGAAATTTGGAGGTTCAATGCTACCAAATTGACTGCTCAAATATTCCCATCCTAAGACGCATGGGTCATTGCCTTCTCTACCAGGACCCTGGATTTGGGACAAGAATTGTTAGAGTACAGAACTCTTTCTCTTGAGATTTACTTTGATATTTTTAATTATCAATTCTTGACTTGGTTTCTAGTTTGGTCATCCCCCTGGATATTAAGATATGAGAGTTTCTTTAAATCTAGCAGAGAAGTAAAGAGATTCTCTGCTTTCCCCACTTTGGTAACTATTGCCCTGAACTTCCATGGTGTCTAAAGCATTAGCAATCATACCAAATCACAGCCAAGGACTTACCATTCTGTCCTGTCTCACACTTGAGTTAGCACACAAGCCACTCAATAGTCCTGCCCATCCCAGTCAGTGGCGGGTTGAAATGCTTTTTTGTTTTATTTTGCTAGTAATTATTTCATTCAGTTTTACAGTTCAAAGTAATTGGGCAAGTAGCTCAAACTTTTTGTTTCCTATAAGTTTCCGATCCCTGCCCCACCCAGATGAGGTTCCCCTTATCATGAACATTTTGCATTGGGTGGTACATTTGTTATCTGTAGTTTCTACTAAGGTATACTCATGAAAAGCCTTCCTATGGGTTTTGAAATATACCGTAGAGGAGGAAGGGGAGAAGGCTTTTAGGAGAAGGCATACTGACCGCTGTTTAAAGGAAACCGAGTAGACATATGCTCACGCTATTGTGAAACAGGCCTCTAGGACTTTTTCATCTTGTAAGAAGGTTGATCTTCACTGTCAGGTTGACAGGATTTATCATTTTTATGGGATTGAGGCACACCTCCAGATGTGTCTTTGTGGGTATTTCCAGAGGATTAATTTAGCAGACAAGACTCCCTGAATGTGGGTGATACTATCCCGTGAGCTGGAAGCCCAGACAAAATAAAAGGAAGAGAGAGAGTCAGAACACGCTGGCACTGTTCTCTCCTCAGGAAAAAGTTCCCCGGTCACACACACTCCTGCTGCTGTCAGATTCCGCCTCTCAAAGGTCCGGTGGAGCCGTAGTCTGACCGCCCTCAGACTGTGAGCCAAAGGAAATAACTCATCCTTGATTGTTTCTCTCGGTTATTTCACTCACAGCAACACGGGAAGTAAGCAATGAATCTTTGAAATCTGAAACTCTTCCACATTCTTTTTTTTATTATCATTTATTACAATTTATTCAATTTGTATCCCCCTGTGCCTCCCTTCCTCATCTCCCTATATGTTTCACTACCGTCCAAGTCTATTTTTTTCAGAAGTCTATATATTTTTTTTTACCTAGACCTAGAATGGTGTTTGGAATGTATTATAAAATCAATAAATATTGTTGACTGGATGAGTGAGATAAATAGGGGTTAATGTAATTAAAATCATCACTATTTAAAAATAAAAGAAATCGGGGCTGGAGAGATGGCTCAGAGGTTAAGAGTACTGTCTGTTCTTCCAGAGGTCCTGAGTTCAATTCCCAGCAACCACATGGTGGTTCACACCATCTATAATAGGATCTGATGCCCTCTTCTGTCATACAGATGTGCAGGAACACAGAGCACTCATATACATAAACAAATAAATTCTTTTAAAAAATTAGGAAAAAAAATAAAATAAATCTGAAACTTCACAGCCATTCTAATAATGCCTCTTCCTTTCCGCCCCAACCTAGTAACCACCATGCTATTTGCTGTCTCTGTGACTCCTGTTGCTCTAGGTACTTCCTGTGAGTGGAATCTTTCTCGTGTGGTTCACGAGTCATGACTGACTTGTTTTATTTAACAAAGTACCTTAAAATTTCATCCCTAGTGTGGTCACATTCCCCCCCCCCACCTTTAAAATGCTGAATAATATCATTGAAAGTATATGCTACATTTTGTTTCTATGTCCATGTGTTGATGGACATTTAAATTGCTTGTTCCTCTTGCGTATTGTAAATAGCATGCTGTGAGTGTGGGTATGAAAATATACCGTTAGTAGAATGCTTTCCATTCATTTGGATGAGTACCCGGAACTGAAATGGCTGGGTTCACAGGAATTCTATTTTTAACCTTTTGAGGAATCTTTATGCTGTTCTTCATAGTAGCCACACTAATTTATAACCCATCAGCAGTCTCTATAACATCATTTGACTTTTTCACTTTTGGTGTTTTTTTGTTTTGGTTTGCATAAGTATCCTTCCAATTAATGAGTTGTTTGTTGTTGTTGCTGTTTTTGTTGATGATGTTGTTGCTGTTGAGATATAGTCTTGATATACAATCCAGGTGAATATGGCATTTGTTATGCTGCCCAGGCTGGCTTCAACAGTACTGCTTCCATTTCCCAGCTGCTGGTGTTTCAGGCTGCTACTACCATGTCTGGACTCAGTTTTGATTTGCATTCCTTCAGTGATTAGCTACACTGAAGAACATCTTTTCATGTACTTTCTGGCCATTCATAGATTATCCTTAAGAGGAATTTCTATTCATATCCTATGCTCATTTCAAATCAAGTTTTTTGATTTTGCTATTGTTATTGCTGAGTTCTCAATGTGTTCTTGGAGTTTTCGATATTCTAACCCTTTATTATATATAAGATTTGCAGCATTTTTTCCTTTTCTATGAGTTGCTTTTTTTTTTTTTATTTTGTAGTTGTATCCTTGCTGCACAAAGGTTTGGAAGTTTTTGGCTATATCTTGTGTTTCCTTTTTTGATTGTTCATTGCTGGTGTATAAAAACAAAACTGAAGTTAGATATAGAGATGCATGCCTGCAATCCCAAAGCTCAGGAGGCTGAGGTGGTCAGTAGGCTCTCAAGTTTGATGCCAGTCTGGGCTACATTTTGAGCTGCATGCCAGCCTGTGCTGTGTAATGAAAACAGTTTACAAGAAAACAGACACCATATAAGCCAACTAAACCAAAATTCTGCATTTGACCTTAAATTCTAAAATTTTGCTTAATAGGATTATTATGACAGATTTTTGGCAGCACTGTTAATTCCAAAGATGGGAGGAAAAAGACCTCCAACCTAAATCATCATGGCCAAATTAATTAAAGCAAGTAATTAATTAGAGCAAGCTTTTTTATCCTTGTTTATGAACTGCCTCCCGTAAGGTGTGGTTTGAAAGGTCAGCGTTAGCTGTGAGGAAGACAAGGCTTTCACAGCTCTGGGGTAAGGCTTTCTGTAGCCTGACCTGTTGGCTACTTTATTGGGTTCTTATATCTACCACTCTTCTCTACCACAACACCTTTCAACCCCAACACTAGATAGAAAGGATAGTAGGAAAAGGGGGAGTACTTTAGGATGCTTCCTGCTCTGTAGAGGCATTGAGTTCCGTGAGGCAAATTTGATCTTCACCAACAGGGTATCAAGTTTCTTCTACTCATGTCTGTAACCAGCTGACAACAAACCACAACAGCAACAGGAGCAGCATCTGCCTCTTTGGAGTGCCTCCAGCCCCTCTTGGGGCTCTGGCATTTATAAGAGTTCCCAGAATTCCAAACATAAACTATCCTCAGCTAGCAAAATCACATCCCTCCTAGAGCACGAGACAAGTCATAGTTGGAGGCTGTGGACAATCTGAACAGTCCCTTATCCCACACCTGAAATTAAAACAAAAACATATTCATGCAACAGAATTAGGTTTTTAAAGAAACCAACATTCTCACTACAGGTTTCCAAATGGGGGATTTGACAGGAAAGATAGGCAGGGTTACAGAAGAACATAAGCATAACAAGCTAGTCATAATAACCTTCTAAAACAGACATGATTGCAAGGTGGCTGTAACACAAGGTAGCCATAACAACCCTTCTGAAAAAAAGGTAGAGTTGCAACATGGTTATTAACTTTTTGAAAGAAAAACATGATTGCCATTCCTGGCACGGGCAGTACAGAACCATTTGTAGTTAAGGTTACAGGTGGGGCGTAGCCCAATCCTTGAGGAACAGATTTAACCATAAACAGGAATGAGCCTAGTTTGTCTTTACCATGAGGTGGCTTTTAAGCCTAAGATGGAGGCAGGCTGTTTCTTCAGTATATATGTATATGTATGTGTGTGTGTGTGTGTGTGTGTGTGTGTGTGTGTGTATTCATTCTATCAGTGAACAAAGGTGCTTTCATTGTTTTCTAATTTAAATGCCTTTAATATTTTCCTCTATGACCAGGACTTCAAATATTATTTGAAAAGGACAGATGAGAATGGGCCTCCTTCTACTGGTCCTGGTGTTAGAGTAAAAGGGTTCCAGTCTTTTGCTATTAAGAATGTTATGTGACGTTCAATTTTGTCAAGTGCTATTTTTTTAATCAGCTGACATAATATGATTTTTTTCCCTTTTAGTGTGTGTTGGGGGGGTGCTGTGTTGGATATGGTCCCCAAGACCTTGCACATGTGAGGCAAGTGTTCTCCCACTGAGCATGCTCAGCCAGTCCTATGGGTCTTGTCTGTTTGTCACATCAATCTTCATATGCCAGATCACAGCTGCATTCCATGCATGAATTCTACCTGGTCGGGTATGTGATCCTGCTATTGAATTTCTGATAATATACTAATATTATTACTGCATTTTGCCCAGGCATTTACTGTTGTTAGAGAACTTCATCTTTTCATTTTGCTTCATAATGTCAACAATCGTCTCTCAGTCAAGCTTGGAAGAGTCTGTTTTGCATTTCTTAGAGACGTAGTCTCAGTGGTAATGAGCCATGTTGATGTTTATCCAAAAGTCTTAGTTCCCCCTTTGTGCAGGTATGTGACATGTGCATGCACACACACACAGAGGCCAGAACAGGTGACCTCTATCACTGTCTCACTGCCGTGAGACAGCGTCTCTCACTGACCCAGAGGCTTGCTGTTTCCGTTAGGCTGGCTGGCTAGCAAGCTCCTGGGATCTCTAACATGCCCAGCTATGTGAGTGCTGAAGTTCAAACTCAGGTCCTCGTGCTTGAAAACAAGCATCTCCTCAGCCCTTTCCCTTCATTTTTTTGAAGGGTGGATTTTCTGAATACAGTATTTTGGTTGGCAGTTTTGTTTTTCCTCTCACCGGCTTGCACTGTTCTGCTGAGTCAGTCATTGACTGATAGCCCCTCAGTTCCTTTCTAGGAGCTATTGGCAGTTGATAGCTGCTGGAGAAGGAGAACCATCTCATTTTTAAGGTGTTCTCACTGTTGGCTAATTAGACTTAGTCAGTTTTCACAGGGGGTAAAAACTATGAAGTTGGGGGTGGGAAAATGCTAGGGTAATGCAGAAGGAGTTGCAGAGAAATGGGGGTAGATATGATCATAATTTATTGTACATATATAAAATTCTCAAGAATAAAGAAAAATTAAAATTAAAATCTTGAAGAAGCTGCCTGATGCACTATGAATTGATTTTTTTTTTTAAGTGGTTTCAAGAATTTTCCTCCAATTTTGATGGCTTGTGTCATTCTCTGGACTTATACTAGATGAGCTTCATTGAGCTTTTAAACTTGTGATTTTTGTTTGTTTGTTTGTTTTCTACCAGATTTAGAAACATTTAATTTTTTTCTTGTAGTGTTTTTTGTTTGTTTGTTTGTTTGTTTGTTTTTCAAATAAGCTCTTTGTTCCTATGTTTTGTTTCTGACAATTCCGTAGGATGCAAATGCTCTTTTCCTTCTTTTTTTTTCTTTCCCTTCTGACTAGGTTGCCAGTGACCTTACAGTTCACAGATTTCTTCCTTTGCCCAATCAGTTTGCTGCTAAGTTTCTTGAGTCAAATTTTTAGTTTCATTTATTCTATTTTCAGCATCATATTTCCCATTTGGCTGATCTTAGTAATTTATATATCTCTGTTGATATTCTCATTTTGTTTAGTTGTCTGTGTTTACTTTTTTAAGTGAGGCAGAATGAAACTCCTGAAATAGATCATTACATGGGTAGAAAGAAAAGTTTATTGGGAATCAAACTGCCAAAGCTAACTCTTGTGACATGGAGGGGAGGGGGAACAGAGAGAAGAGCGAAATTACAGAAAAGCAAGTGGATTTTATAACAGTCAGCAGGGTGGGGTCTTTGAGTTGATAAAGGCTGCTCCAACCGACTGGGAACTAAAAATCTTGCCTTAGAGAATTGATCTCTGGAAGCAGATTAAGGGAGGCTCCTGGTACAGAGAAGCCTCCTTCTGAGATTTGCTTTTCTGGTAAACAGAAACCCACCTTTATGATTCTGTTTACCCAATGAAAATCCTTCTGTTTATCTGGCAAAGCTCTTATGTTTTGGATGATGTCACCAGCACTGCCATTTTGGGGTACCACTAGTTCTTTTAGAACCTCTGTGACAGTTACTTTACATTCTCTGTCAGGCAGCTTTTTATTCAGTTCAGTTTTTGACATTCAGTTTTTGGTTCTTTGGACTATGCATTGTGTAATCTTTTGTTGGAATGTGAGCATTTGAAGAAAAAAAAGAAATCCTCCATTCCAAGTATTTACATTCTGGTTTCATGCAGGGGAAGACCTTCACTCTTACCCCCCTAAAACCTTAGGAGGAATTCTCAAACCTTTTTTGAATTCTTGTTCACCTGATATTTCCCTGTGAACTACACATAGTTCTAATGATCGTTGGTTCTTTCTTCTTCTCGATGGCTTTGGAAATTTGTTGCTTTGTAAGAGTTATGAGTTGGACAGTCAGGCTCCAGACAAGCAGAATTGCTAGGCGCATGATCTGTTCTCTATGCCAAGGTAGAGAGACTTGAGATGGAAACTTTCTTCTTTGGTTCACACATTATATATTGTAGGGCTTGAGAAAAAGTGTGTCAAGTGCTGTGTGTTTTTTTTTCTCCCCTGTTTACTGAAATTCCTGTCATTAGTTAATTTTTACATTGTTGTGAGAGAGCACCCGACAGAAGCAGCTGCAAGAGAAGGTTATTAATTTGAGGTTACAGTAGGTTATGGTGGGCAATCACCGCAGCACAGAGCATCCCCAGCCAGGAAGAGGGAGAAGAATGCTGATGGCTAGGTGGTTTCTCCTTTTCATTCCACTAGGTAATAGCCTATGAAATGAGGATGCCTGCATTTAGGCTGGGTCTTTCTACCTCTATTAAACCTTTCTGGAAACACTCTCATAGACACACCTAGAAGTGTGTTTCCATGGCAATTCTAAATCCTGGTTAAGTTGACAATGAAGATCAAGTCTCACGTTCATTCTTGGTTTTATGTTGGCTTAGGGTCCTGTGGCTTGTCAGCTGGTCTCTAGCTCTTTCCTTCATAGAGGTGCTGTGTCTATGATGCTAACTTGGTATCAATGAGAGAGAAGAGGGGCATTATTAGAACTTCTGGTCTTCTTTCTTGCTGTCTTGGTTCCTTTGTGAAAGTGTTGATAAGACCACTAAATAATCAAACCAATGACTGTCAATATCTATCTATCTATCTATCTATCTATCTATCTATCTATCTATCTCTATCATTTATCATTTATTTACCATCTAATCTTGCTTGCTTGTGTTTTCTGTCTTGCTTTTTGAGACAAGGTTTCACCATAGAGTTCAGGCTGGTCTTGAACTCACTATCTTCTTCTGAAGCAATAGGATTATAGGTATGCGCCAACATTTTTGATAGGGTCCAGCTTACAGGCATTCTCACATCAGCATTCCACCTCTAGATTTGCTCAACTCCAGGGCCACCTCTGATACTACATCTCTTTAAGATTCCTTAGAGCAGCGGTTTTCAACCTTCCTAATGTTGGGACTCTTTAATACAGTTCCTCATGTTGTGGTGACCCCAACCATAAAATTATTTTATGCTATTTCATAGCTGTAATTTGCTATTGTTATGAATTATAATGTAAATATCTGATATGCAAGATACCTAATATGTGACCTCCAAAGGGGTGAAAAAAAAAAAGCCCAGAGGTTGAGAACGACTGCTATAGACACAGAATTTGAGATAGGGATTTAGTTGATATGATTTAGTTGATATGTTGATATGTTAGAAAAATATGTCTAAGGGAAGGAAGAAAGTAGAGTAGACACAAAGGTTTTAATCAGGTGAAGTTTATTCTAAGATTGATTTGTACAGAGGAAGATGCTTGGACCCTCAATCCCATCCTGAAATGTCCTGCATTAAGATAAGGGGGAAACCTTGCCAGCAAGCCACTGACCTCAGGCAAATCTGATTTAGGAACCTAATTCCTTGGTAGGTATTGGAGGTGGCTCAGCTGTGAGCCACAGACAACTTACACAATGCCTGTGGAATCTAGACAGAATAACTGATATCCATTAGACAGAGTGCCTGGTTAAAAGCCTGTATGTTCTGCTCAGTGCGGTGGTGTAAACCTTCAGTCCCAGTGCTCAGGAGGCAGAGGCAGACTCTGTAAATCTGCCTAGTCTATACAGAAACTTTCAGGCCAACAAAGGCTGCATAATGAGTCCCTGTCTCAAGCGAGCAATCAAAGCCTGGATGTCCTGACTCCATAGCAGAGTTCACCTTTCCTAATGGTGAAAGAACCGTGGTACTTACCTCTCAACTCCGAGGCCTGCTAATCCACTTAGCGTCTTTCCCATCAACACACGAAGTGTAGAATTGAACTTTAAACATCATGGAGCTGTAGCATCAAATTCAAAAGCTGTTAGGTTTTTACTGATAAAATTTAAGGGCTTACACACGTTTTCCTACTAAGAATAGAACTAAAGGGTAAACAACATAATGAACAATTTAGAAGCTCAGTGTTTGGAGCAGTAGAGAACCAGATACTCATTCTTGCCCCCTTTTAAAAGAGCAGCTACTGTTTGTCATTTAGCTATTTGCTACTTAGTGGGAAAGTGGCGCAAATTAGATTTAGCTTCTGAACTGAGTTGGACAAATACCATTTTGGCCTTTCTTGTAAAAATAAATCACATAGACTATTGTTGACTGATCTAGGACCAGAAAATGTAAAGCATCCTTAGGGTAGTTGCCAGGCCCTGGTACAAGAGCAGAAATAGGGAGGTGCTCAGAGGCAGGGAGACCAGAAAACACAGGCTGGATGAGGTGCTTGCGCTGTGGCCTCATCCCAGAGGCTTCGTCATGAAGTGTTGGGGGAGGGCAGGGCTTCCAGATCGGTGCCCACTGGAGCCACAGCCAGCATATTGGGGACAAGGAGGACAAGCTCAGTCTGCGGTCAGTTTCCACGTCTCCTCAGCCCAGCGCTGCTCTGGCCAGGATGACCCCCCTGAGGGTCTGGTGGGCCACATGGCCCTCACTGAGCCATTTCTCCCTTCATGTTGTTCCTTTATCTGGAAAATCAACGTCTCTCTTTCCCCCTCTGATTTCCTTGAAATTAGACTTTCCTTTCCAGGCTGAACAGATGGAGCTTCTGTCTTCTGTCATCACACATCACTGCACCCTGAAACATGGACTGGGCTCTGTGGTCAGGCATTTTACTGTAACAGACCTGCACAGAAGCACCTGTTCCCCGAGCAACCCCAGCTAGGTCCACTTCCCCTAAAAGCTTTTTTTTTTTTTTTTTTTTTAATGAACCTTCACTAATGTTTTGTGTGCTTGTGTGTCTGTGTGAGGGCGTCAGAAGCCCTGGAACTGGAGACAAGTGTGAGCCACCATGTGGGTGCTGGGAATTGAACCCAGGTCCTCTGGAAGAGCCAGTGCTCCTAACCACCGAGCCGTCTCTCCAGCTTCTTATTTTAGCATCTTGAGCTGTTCCTTTGGCTCGGCGTGTGTTTCCAGAGGGCTTGCTGATTCTGATTCAGCTGCTTCCGACTTTGAAAGTGCAGATTTGTACCATGCTTCTTCCCGCAGTCACTGCTGCCACGATCTGTGTCTCCTCTCTTCTTCATAAACTCACACAATACCCCTTGGTTGGCCCAATACATTCAGTTTTTGAAACTTTAAAAAAATGTTTATGTGTGCGTGGGTATTTTGCCCGTATGTATGTTTGTGCGCCACGTGCATTCCCGGTGCCCCTGGAGGTAAGAATCGGGCATCGGGTCCTCTGGGACGGGAGTTACGGATGCTCGTGAGCAGCATGGAGTCTGGGAATTGAACTCTGACCCTCTGGAGGAGCCGCAGTGCCGTGACTTCTGAGCAGCTCTCCAGCCCCAGTACACGCAGTTCATTCAAGCCCTTGATAAAAGTGCTTGTGAACTGAGCCATTGGGTATTCTGTGACAGTATCTTCGTACTGAGTGACACCTTGTATTCCTTTGAGCTAAATAATCATTCCTTTTTTATTTTCTATGAATCTCTAAACACCCCATTAACAGGCAGACTCTACTCTCAACATGCTCAAACACATTTAAAAACATTTTTTTTTCCTTGCCAACAAAGCTCCCTGAAGCATCTTATCCTTTGGCTCACAGTACAGTGTCCCTCGCAGCCTGCAGCATAGGGCCTTCCTTAGATGATGTGCCATTCACCCACGGCCCTGGGCTCCCGGCTTCTCCCCTGTAGAAGCACGCCTCCCCCCTCTCCTTTCCCGGCTGCTCCTTTGTTTTGCTAATACACAAACTCTATTGGCTTCTGGGGAAATTTTTTCCAGGAAATTACCTTTCTGAGCCCTCACTTAACAGGAAAAAATGCTTTTACTCTGCAATCAGACTTGATTGATTATATTCCCGGGCAAAGAGTTTTTGTCAGGGAAGTCACTTTTATCCAGAACTTAAAAAGCATTGCTCCATTTTATTTTAAGTTGCTTTACTGTAGGAAGGTTTCTAACTCTTCTGGCCTTCCCTCTCATGTAGGGAAGGTGTTGAAGATGTGTGCTGCCCAGACTTTAAACAAAGAAAAACTTGACCTTTATCCTTTCTTCCGTTCATCCAGTTGCAGTTTTGTGCACACCTGCAGTCTGAGCGATCTGGCGTCTGGTTTATCGAGTGCTTCCTTATTCCTGACGTCACTTCCTCTTCTTCCTTCTCTAGAACTCCTTTTATTTGGATGATTGACCTTTGAAACTAATTTCAAGTTTCATTTTTCTCATTTTCCACCTCATTTAATTTTGCTCTATTTTCTGGGACATCGTTTCCACTTCATCTTCCAAACTTTCTATTGGACTTTCACAATACCTCTGACTGTTTTAATTTGGTTTTCTTTTCCTCTGAGTATTCTGTATTTTTTTTTTTTTTAAGAGCATCTTGTTTATAGCATAATGAATGTGGAGTATTTTCTGAGATTGTCTGAGGATATTAATTATACCATTTTAGAGGGTTGTTTTTTTTTTTCTAGCTTCTTGCGCTGTCTTCTAAGTGTTCCTATTCTTCTAAGCATCCATTTGATTGCCCCTCTCTATCTTTCTGTCAGTGGTAGATACTATCTATAAACTCTTGGTGGTCCTTGGGCTGTCTCCTATTATCGAAAAGGGAGGTCATGGGCTGGAAAGAGATGTGGGTGAGTAGGGTACCTGCCTAGCATACTACCAATTAGTCGCCACCACTGACTCCACCGCTGCCTCCACGGTGTGGTGTGTGTGTGGCAGGATGGGGGTTGGGGTGGGTGCTGTCTCACCGCCTGTGTGCGGAAGTCATCAGATAGTTTTCAGGAGTTGATTTTCTCATTTCACCTTGCTGAGACAAGGTGTTTCTTGTTTCTGCTGGTTCGCTGGGCCACAAGCTTTCTGCCAATACTCCTGTCTTTCCTTCCACCTTCCATACAATAGGAATGCTGGGATTACATGCCAATGTACCTAGCTTTTTACACAGGTCTGGGGATAGAACTCAGGTCCTCAGGCTTGTACAGCCAGTACTTTCACCTGCTGAGTCATCCCTAGCTCCTGTTTTGTTTTATTTAGGGTGAGTCATTAACCTCTATCTTTTAAGCAAGAATTTTCTTGCTTAGCGACCTTGGACATTGGAGTCTCCCATTTCACCTGAAGGCAATCATGAAATGCTGCTGTTATCAGAAGGTCACCTCTGATCTCAGCTGTGGCTGGCACGCTGGACTTCAGATGGTCAGAGATGTGCAGAGGGACGAGACAGTCACATGATCAGCACTGAGGGGTTGGGTTGCTGTCTGTGTAAGCATTCAACTTATTGACCATGCTCCTGCCTCTTACTCTACCTGCTCCACTCTCCATTTGGAGAGACTTAAAACTGTCAACTTCCTGAACATGGATTTGAGGACCATGTCCTAAAAAGAAACGGACTGGTTTGTTTCTAGCTTGCCTTCCGACTTGCTGTGTTTTGCCGAGTCAGATGGTATTTATACATTTTGTTGCTATTGTCTGAATGATGGTGCTCCCTTCCCTCCCCCCTTACAGTTTGTAGACTGACATTTAATATCCAGAGTGGTAGTATAGGAGGCAGGGCCCTGGCAAGGAACTGAGTCAGAAGGGTTTCAACCTTGTGTGTCCTTACTGAAGAGCTTGAGGGCGCTCCTTTGCCTTTTCTGCATTCTGAGGAACATCGAGAAGGCAAGCCTCACCAGATGCTGATGCGAGGCGCCTTGATCCTGGACCTCCTGGTCTTCAGTGTTGGGAAGAATAAGTTTGTACTGCTTGTCAATGGCGCAGTCACAGTCACTTTATTATAGAAACACAGAAAGCCAAAGCTCTCTCTCTCCCTCTGTCATTTTTTTCCTTAAAGAAATGTTATGAGAGTGTGTTCAGCTCTAAGATGTTTCCTAGACAGCGTGACCCAACTCAGCCCCTCCCTTTTCTAAAATGTACAGAGCGTGTTTTTGTCCCTGCTGACTAGCCATTTTTTAAAATCATTTGTTTTATTCCATGGCTGTTTTGTATACATGTATGTCTATGTACCATGTTCATGCATGATGCCTGCAGAGGCCAGAAGCAGATGTCTCATGTCCTGGAACTGGAGTTACAGATAGCTGTTAGTGACCGTGTGGGTGCTGGGAATTGAACCTGGGTCTTCTGGAAGAGCAGCCGGTGCTCTTTGTTTACTGCTCTAGTTGGTGGTGTGAACCTGACCGTAGAGCCTAAATGAAGCAGACTAAAGTTCACGCAATAGGTAACTTATTCAGAGCATCTGGCAATGTGCGCTCGGAGGCTTAAGAAGAACGACCTGAATGTAATCGCAAGGACAAGCTGAGTGGTAAAAGCATGTTTTCCATAGAGGCATATAAACAAATAACAGTAGCCAGCCATAATGAAGAATCTAAAGATTTTTAGAGCCTGGATTTTATAAAATGTTCAAAATCTTCAACTTCTTGAACACTGACATGGTGCCTATACTAAATAGTTTATGTCTATTTGACACAAGTTAAAGCCATCTGAGAAGAGGGAACCGTAATTGAAAAAATTACCTCCATAAGATTGGGCTGTGGGCAAGCTTATAGGGCATTTTCTTAATCACTGATTGAGGGGGAAGGCCCAGCCCTCTATGGGTGGTGCCATCCCTGAGCTGGTGCTCCTGGGTTCTATAAGAAAGCAGCCAACGAATGCAATCCAGTACACAGCACTCGACCATGGTCTCTGAATCAACCCCTCCCCCAGGTTCCTGCCCTCCTTGAGTTGCTGCCCTGACGTTCGTTAATAATGAACTGTGATGTGAATACCCCCTACCCTTCTCAAGCTGCTTTGGCCATGGTGTTTAATTACAGCAATAGGAAACTTAACCAAGACAATGTCCCCCATAGGAAATTCCACATTTTCCGTTTTTGTGATGAAAACTATGAACATATTATACAAAAAGTACCTTCAGACTATATGTAGAAGTTATGTATGAAACATAATGGGTCTCACCAAAAGGTATCACACAGCGTGTCTTCAAACATCTCCCAATCTGGGAAACAGAAAAGTCCAAACATTTCTGAGAAGGGATTCGATTTGAACAGCTATCAGGTAGTTAGTGAGCTGCCTAATGCTGATGAGAAGGGGTCCATACAGTCTGCAGCCGCTACTTCCAGAGCCACTGCATTATTGCTGAGAGGCTTATCTCACACCTAAACCATGTGTTCCTCACTGGCGCCTTTAGCGTCCGAGACTTTAAGAGACACATGCAGAACAAGATGCAAGATAATAGCATAGTTTATGGAAACACATGACATATTTAAAGAAATTCAGCGTTATCCTTAGGGAAATTGCTCTACATAGCTGTGAAAGTAGACAAAGGTCTTTAAAAAATATATAGGAAACACAAACGTTGTATTATTCCAAAATTAAGTATATGTATGTACATATGTATGTATGCCCATACACAAAGGATGGATATTAGAAGTTAGACCTGGTGTCTCCCTAAAGGGCTTTTCCATTCTTCTTTTAAAAATTTAATACAATAGCACCAGGGAGCCAGAGGCGGCAAAAGTCTATGCTGGGAAGGCTGAGCAGTGTTTGGAGATCCCCACTTGACTTTTGTTTGCTGAATATTTTATCCCTCCACTGAATTCTAATTAGATACTCTCCTCCTCCTCTTTTCTGCCTGAGGGATCTTTGCAGGACCAAAACCCAGAAGCTGCTTGAAGTCAGTGTCTCTTCATGGAAAGACGGTACTGAGGACTCCAGGTGTGAGGGAGCAGAGGAGATGCCGAGGTGCTGGGGCATCTCCAAGCCTGGGAAAGAGCGGAAGGTCGGCAGGTGGGGGAATGAACTTCAGGAAACAGGCCTTTGCTCTGTGGCATTCTCTAAGGAACTAGCAGGGCCTTTGTGGGAGTGTAGGGAATTGGATCTTCACAGCAGGCAGGTTTCTAGCTCCATCAAAGACTGGTGAAAAATCAATGTGGAAGGCTAGGTAGGACCACATTAAGGAAGTCTCCGTGGCTCATGAGTCACTCAGGAACTTGGCCCAACTGTGGGTCAGAGTTATGCAAGGAAACCTGAGTAGGTTCTGAGACTGAGCTCAGGAATGGAACATTCATTGCACAGATTAAAAGAGGACATGGAGTTGCACTTCTCTTCCCCATCGTGGTATGGACTAAGTCATCCTAGACACACGAAGATTTAGGCCTAAGAGAAAGGGTTTGCTGTGCCGGGATCCCCTTTATAAAGGGACCCTCTTAAAAGGGGACCACAGGCAATTGCTAATTATCCAAATGAACCCAACGCTGCCTTGAGATGCAGGAAGCCTAACCTGCAAGGCACAGTTCTACCTTGGGGACATCCCATCGCTTTTCTTGGCCTTGGTTTCTGGTAAGGCCTGGAGATCTCATGAGCTGCTAACGGGCTCCTTTCCATATGGAGATCACCGTCAGAAACTACAGCTGCAGGGAAGCTGGCATGCAGAAGGGCAGGGGCAAAGGAGGAGTGCCAGCCTACTGCCCATGTTCCTGGTTATGTCAGAAACAAGACTTAAACAGGGAAGAAGAGGTCAGCTCCCCAGCCGTTAGAAGCTTGCCTGGGCTCAACGCAAACGTTTCCATTGTGGAGGTCTGGCTTCTGGACGGTTGAGAATCCAGGATCACTTTTGGCCATTTCTGATAGGCAATTCTTCTGTGTGCCTGGAATCCTCATGTTGGGACCAAGTTTCTCTCATCCTGAAATGGCTATCTTTCCACCCTTCAGGAACCAGAGTCAGTTCTGTCAGCGCTGGCCTCTCAGGCTATCCTCCAGAGAGACTCTGGCTTTCCTCTCTGGGACGTTCCCCTGTAGTTCCCTCTTCACACTCTGCCCTGCCCTGTAGCTCTCAGGTGCATTTCCTGTGGCTGCTGCCCCAGATGATGTAGCAGCCATGAGTTCTCACACAGTTCTGGATGCCAGAAGCCAAACTCAGTTCCTCTGGGATGAGGGCATCTTTTGTCCGTTTTGGCTTCTGAAGGCTGCAAGCATTCCTTGCTGTGGCTGTGTTACTCCAGTTTGGCCCTGTGGCCACACTGGCAGCTCTGCTGTGTGCCTGTGCCAGACTGGCCACCATCTCCTTCCTACAAGGATACACATCATCATGTTCCAGGATGATTAAAGAGAATATTCCCTTCCCTCTCGAGGTCCTTAATCACGTGTGAAATCCCTTGTAAGGCAATTTTGTTAGTTCCAAAGATTAGTGGTGGATAGTTAGGGGCAGTGGTGATATTTTCAGCTAAATAGCACGTGTAAGTCGAATTTAACATCTATTTGCCTTTGTATGTATTTGTGTGGGCATGTGTGTACCCATGTGTGCCAGTGTACATTCCCACGTGGAGGTCAGAAGAGGGTGAAAGGCATTGCCCTCTGTTGCTCTCTGCCCCATTCTCTTGAGCAGGGTCTTTCATTGGGATCTTGACAGCTTTAGGTTAGGCTGATGGCGAGAAGTCCATGTGATTCTCTTACCTCTGCTCCCCAAGGCACACAAAGCCACACTCAGATTTTTATATGGGTGCTGGGGACCCAAACACAAGTCCTCATGCTTGCACAGCTAGCACTCTTGCTCGCTCAGCCATCTAACTGGGCCTTGGTAGTATGCTTTGTATCTCTTCAAGATTATAGCAAAGTTCACGTGGAAGGGATTTTTCTTTTGCTTACCTTAAAAATGTAAAGAAGTAGCCAGATGCAGTTGGCTACACCTGTAATCCCAGCCTTCAGGGAGGCACAGGCAGGTGGATCTCTGCAAGTCCAGGACAGCCAAGGCTAAGCAAAGAAAGACTGTCTACAAAACAAACAAACAAAAACCAAAAACCAAATGTGAAGAAATATTTTACCTTCTCGGCCTGCTGGAACTATGTGATGGGGAAGTGAACTGGAAGTCTTTTCAGTTTAAGGTGGGTTTAGTACACATGAAGGATATTTTTGCTACATGTGTGCATGGCTTTTCTGTTTGCCTGATTTCCCAGGAGTTATGAAAGTGTAGGCTTATACGTCTCTTTAATTTGTAAGACTTGTTATACGATTGCACATGCCACTGTTCATACCTCTACTCTGATAAACTATATCAATCTACTGCTTCCCAAGGAAGTCAGGGCATTGAGCCACTTGACGTTTGGTTACCACATCATAGACATTTAATTGTCACATATGCAGAAGGGAACAGCTCATTAACATTTGTGTAGAATAGTTAATATGTTAAGCATCTAAGACGGAAGACCTTGCCAGTAGGTTTGTTTCCTATTTCTTATTTTCAATTTTTTTTTTTTTTTTTTTTGATAGGAGGATCTCAATATGTTCTCCAGGTTGGTCTTGGACTCCTGGGCTCAAGTGGTCTTCTTGCTTCAGCCTCTTGAGTAGCGAGGACTATAAATATTCATGGTTGTGTTCACCTTCTGTTTCTTTTGCACTTGAGAATGATATCCAAAGTCTCTGTTTACGTGAGACTTCTCAGCATTCATTGCAAAGGCTCATAGTTCAGGGGCTCTCACTTGTGTCTCCTCATGGAGAGGAGAAGAGGGTAGTCTAAACAGATGTGAATCCTGGAAGAAACAGTAAATGCTTTCAAGCTAGAACAAATGTCTCGCTTTCTCCTGTCCCCTCCTTGGTTGACTCACACTTTAACAAAAATCTATGGCCTAATAGATCCCAGTCACTTCCCTTTGTGTTAGTCAGCATTCTGTCACTGTGATGCAAAACCTGACACAGACAACCTGAGGTAGAAAAGGTTTGTTTTGGGCCATATTTTCTAGATTTCTTAGCTGCTCTAGTCTATCACCGGAACAGAAGAATGGAGCAGAGGCAGCTGCTTACCTCATGACAGCCAGAAAAGGTGGGAAAGTGAAGAGGTGGAGGAGGAAGAGAAGACAGGCAGGTGTGGGCAGAGAGAGTCACTAAAGTTCCAAGTCCACATTCTCTTCAAGGACGCAACCCCACTGCCCAACCTCGTCTGTTGGGCCCACCTCCTAACGGTTTCTCTGAATAGTGCTACAGGCTGCTGGGAGATATTTGTAAACTGTAACACCCTTCCTAAAGGCTAAACAGTGTTTGAGGAACCTGGGTCCACAGAACTTTATTCTTGGCAAATAAACTTTAACTACCACCTCCTAAGTAGAAATATTTACCAGAAGCTGTAATTTGTGAGCATATATTCTGAAAGTTATGCATCCTTTCAAGGGTTGAGATGGGTGGGGCTCTACCAGCTCTTCTGTGAGCCCTGTGAGGAAAAGATGATACTTTGTGAATAATAAGTAAAAAAAAAAAATCACTGGGATTTATATAGTTTTATTAGTCACTATACATTCAAAAGCCAACTTGTATGTATTGAAGGAACTCTATGCAGGGCAGCAGATTTGTTACAAAACCCATCTTTTTTCCAAGCAACTTTGACAGCCAGTACAAGACAAAGTAAAAGCTACAAATTTATTTCAATTGATGGTTGCATTGGAGGACAACCTTGTCCATCTTCTTTCAGTTAAACCCTCATCGGTGGGAAGAACTCTCCAGATCTTAGTGCACAGCTCTGGGTAGGGAAACTGTTCGACCCTTCGTCTTTATCTTCACCACACCCATGTACACCACCCTCCTCTAAGTATGGGCATCTGCCAAGTCTTGATTGTATTCAGTGGGGGTACATCAAAGACAATGGAACCATGCTCATGTGATTGCTTGGAAGTGTGCCATCCTCTTGCTAGAGTCTATTTCTGTTACTAGTTCTGAATAAAGAAGATTCCATGCATCTCGTGGCCACAGATGTTCCTCTGAGTGGGCAAATCTCTAGATGAGAACCCAATCTTGAAGAAAACTGAGCTCTGGCCAACATCTTGATTGCTATCTTGTGGGACCACTCTCCTAGTTTTTAAAATTGTGAGAAAGGCTTGGGTGATGGCTCTGTGGGTAACGTGCCTGCTGTGCAGGAACAGGTACCTGAGTTCAGATGCCCAGCACGCACATAACGGTCATGTGTCGTGGTTGCCCAGTGCTTGGGATGAGGATGGGAGCAGAGACAGAAGGATCCCCTGAACTTGCTAGTTAGCTCATTTAGCCTAAACGTCAAGCTCCCAATTCAGTGAGAGACTGTCTCTGAAAATAAGGTGGGCAGTGAAAGAGGAAAACACCTGGCACGTCTCCGGCCTCCACCTGCACACAGATGCATGCATACTCCCCCATACATGCACACAAAGATGAAAACACACGCAGACTACACAATATACCACAAGTATGTACGCGTAAAATTATAAGATATACATGTGTGTTCGCTTAAATTGCTGAATGTGGGTTAATTTATTACTCAGCAATAAAGGATAAAGAATTTATATCTGATCCCAGAATCCCTGGGGCCCTTGTGACCAGTATATTGTTTTTATTGTTGTGACCAAGCACCTGGCAAGAAGCAACTTTTTTCCAGATCAAGGTTCAGGAAACATAGTCCCAAACCTGGGGAAGGCCAGCTTTTGTTGTGGCAGTGGCAGACTGCTTGCTCACATCTGGCCAGGTCAAGAAGTAGAGAAAGCAGAATGCTGGTACTTGTCTTCTCATATTTCTGCTTTTATTCAATCCAGGCCTCCAGCCCGTTTGTGTGGTGCCACCATTTCCACATCCAGGATGAGTCTTCCTCCCTTAGTTAAACTTTTCTTGAAACACCCTCAAGGACACCCTCAAAGACACCCTTAGAGGTGTGTCTTCCCAACATCCTAGATTTTTTTATTCTATTCAATTATGCTTATGTATGTGTATCTGCATGGGTTCAGGTGCCTGGGGAAACCAGAGGCATCAGCTCCCGTTGAAGCTTGAGTTACAAGCAGTTGTGAGCCACCCCAAGTGAGTGCCCAAAACTGAAATTAGGTGCTCTGTCAGAGCAGTAGGTGTCTTCATCACTGAACCATCTCTCCGGTCCCTCCGAGTGTTTCTTAATCCAATCAAAATGACAGGGCTAAAGTTATGTTTTACTGTGCTCTTTAATTACTGTGCTTAAGACATCTATTAAAAAAATGCCTCTAACCAGTAAGCCCCACTTGTCCAAGGACAGGTAACTTGTTAGACTGCTGGGGGCTGTTCATATCAGATAAGGCGCTTTTCACTTCCGTAAACAGGGCTGGTCGCCCCAACGGCACAGGATGTGCTCCACCACAGGTAGGTGGGCGGGACATAGACAGGAAGTATGTCAGGATGTACGCTTGCCCCTGATTGGATGAAGGCAGGACATCTGTTGCGAATCCCAGGTGGGGACCTGTTTAATAAAGCTAGCTTCAAAACGTGGCTAAAATCGTGGTAGTGGTCTTCCTCTCACTCAGTGGGGTTAACGTATCCCACTTAGCCCTCATCGTCCTGTGGATGAAGGTGGGAAGGGCTAGCTTGCTGGAGCCCCAAAGTAAATGCCAGCGCTCCCTGCTGCTTCCTCCCACAAACTCCCCTCCCCTGCCTCCTCCCAAAGCAGGAATTGCTAGTCTGAAACTTTCTTCTGATATTCTCCATCACCACTTTCAAAGTTTGCAAAGATAAGTGGAATGAATACATTATTGGCTCTTAGAAAGTCAGCTTCAGAGCTACTCCAAACAAAAACCTCCAGAGTTGCAGTCTTCCAGTTGAGTCCTTCAGGGAGCCCATATTTGATAGGCAAATGAAGCTGCTGGGGTGGACGTGTGCCTCAGGCACAGAGGCAGCAGCTGCTCCGGCCTGGGCAACTACTTTATTCAAATGATCTTTTTCTATTTTTGCCAGTGATCTAGCTTTGTTCTGACGGACACGTTTTCAGTAAATACGGGAGAGAAATACATTCTTGTCACACAACTGGGACATTTTAACACTTCACCCATCACGGGGTCTCTTTGTTCTATTCTTTCTTGGTGCTCTAAGTTCTTAAAGGGTTTCTGAGGAGGAGATTGGAGGGGAGCTTGTTTCCCAAGCCACAGCATGCTCACCACTGCGTGCTCAGCGTTGTTTTCAGACTCCTGGCTATCTGTCTACCATTTTCGCTCACTTTCGCTATGGTTCATTGTCTATTGTTCCTTATCTTATCCATCCTTCACTCTGCTCAGGGTTATATCTGCTCAGCCAGCAGCTGGTTAAGCAGCCACTCTGAGGGATGCAGTGAGCATCAAAGGAAGTTAAGATACTGTCTCTGTCCCTCAGTGGCTAACAAAGCACAGGGACCGACAGACAAAGTCACCAGTGCAGGTAAAGCCTGGCTCACCTGGGTCGCAGTGCTGTTGACAGCCTTTCCTGGTGCCTCCATCTTGGGCTTATTGCACATCTTGGCCACTGCCCCACCTCTTTGATTTCCCTTTCAACAAACAGCACCACTGTCCATTCAATTCAGAACCTGAACCCAGGGGCCAGATTCCTTCCTAGCCTTGTCCATTCTGTGTCCTATAGGCCTTACCACTGGGCTCCCCGCTGCTCTTATTACAACTGCCTCATGAACTAGTTTCTGTGACCTTCCTTCATGTTCTTCCAGTCTGTTTCCCAGACACCAGTGACATTGGTTTAAATCTGTAAGTTGTCTAAGGCCCCCCTCTTGACTTCCTTAAGTGGTCCTTGCTTCCCAGTAAGGGTTCCAATCTCCTCTGATATCTGGGAATCCTTCACTCGGGGACTCCCTGGCCTTTCTTGAGTCTCTCTTCTTGCCCTGTAGAATCAACTGTAAGGAGGCTCTTAAACACTCTTGGATACAGATGTTGCTTTCCTCCTGGTCCTGGGGGGTGGAGTTGGGGTTGGGGACATGGCTGGCAGTTTTCAACCTTCCTAATGCTTTTAATTTTTGGTCCAATCAGCTATTGCCAAAAGGGCATAATCATGTGGCACAAACTTGTAGATTCTTAGTTTAGCTTGGGACACAGACAGGCTATATTCATTCTCTGGAAAGAATAAGCAAAATTAAATTGAATTTACTCCTGAATACTTATTTACTTCTTATGGTTATACTGCCTAGTCCAGAGGAGAGGAGCAAGTGATTAGATTCTAAATAAACAAATACATAAAAAAATGTCCAGAGTTCTCTGTAGTCAGACAGGCTGGGAATATGCTGTAGCCCCTTACAGAAGAGAAAAGCCTTTCAGATTAGTACCTTCTCCTGTCCTTCCGAAGGCAAACAGAGGTGAGAGTCTCAATAAATCAAACATGAAGGTGTTGCCCCCAAGTGGCACAAAAGAGATTAGATTCCAACTCTCAGTTTCTATTAATGGCTCTTGATGGCTTATAGAAGTAGCGTTTTAAAAAAATGACATCAGTGAGTTACTGGATTTGTAATTTGGGTAACTCATCTTATGGTTACTTTTGAGTTAGTGGTTGATCCTATCCCAACCCAGTGTGGCCTCACCTCTGCTACCAGCAGCTGCTTTCAGCTGCTGCCTCACCTTTCCCAGGCATCATCTTCGGGGATTTCCTCTGAAGTCACATCCAGAGCAGCTCGGGCAGCCTTGTTTGACATCACCCCTCACATGTGCACCTTCGCATCTTCTCACGGGGTGTGCTGCTCTGGGTCATGTCCTTAGCCCTTTGTCTAACCCTTTGGAAGGTAGAGTGCTAGTCTTAGTTCAGTTGGGTGATCTTGGCTAAGATTTCTCACTTTTCTTTGTTGTTGTTGCTTTGTTTTTTTTGAGACAGGGTTTCTCTGTGTAACCCTGGCTGTCTTGGAACTTGCTTTGTAGACCTCAAATTCTCAGAGATCTGCCTGCCTCTGCCTCCCATCACACTTAGACCCACACCCAGCTCTTTAAAAACTTTTTTCCGTGCTTTTCAGTTCTTTGGTCCTGGATTCCTAATCCATACAGGAAGGGAGGTGGCTACACATTGGCAAAATCTGTGCCACTCAATGAGGTATGTCATCCTGTCCGTTTCTGATCATCCTCAAGTACCCATTTTCCACTGTGAGGGGAACCCATGTGTGCTGTCTAGTTTTATGTCATCTTGACACAAGCTAGAGGCCTGAACAGAGGGAACCTCAACTGAGAAAACGCCTCCATGAGATCCAGTTGTCGGGCATTTTCTTAACTGGTGATTGATGGAGGAGGGCTCAGTCCATTGCAGGTGGTGCCATCCTTGGGCTGGTGGTCCTGAGTTCTGTAACAAAGCAGGCTGAGAAAGCCAGGGAGAGCCAGCCTCCACGGCCTCTACATCAGGGCCTGCCTCCAGGTTTCTGCCCTGCTTTAGTTCCTGTCCTGACTTTCTTCAGTGATGGACTGTGATATGGGAAACTCTTTCCTCCTCTACTTGCTTTTTCAGTCGTGTTTTGTCACAGCAGAAGTAGCTAGTCCACAAGTCTTACTGTCCAAGCAGCCATGGCTCACACCATGCCAGAAGACAAGTTCCCTCTACCATCTCTTTGTTGGCCCAGCGGGGAGTTTATGACACAAGAGCAGTTCCTTAGGTTTCTTTGTATGCTAGTTCTGTGTGAAAACTTTTTGAACGTCTCCCTACCTCACCACATGATAGGAACAAAGAGTGTTCTTTGTCTAGCAATGTTCTATCTACATAGCAATCACGAAAAACGGATCTTGACCAGTCTATAGGAAGCATGAATGTTTTCTATAGTCAGAAAAACTCTCTCCCAACTCACACCTTCTTCAATAGGCATTGTCTGCTCTTGCTCTGAGGTGAGTCTGCACCTCAGCTGTCCTCACAGGACACAGAATGGAGCACTGATTCCACGTGCATCTTTGCCACATGATACTGAACACACCTTCAGCCTTCCTGGATCTCAGTCACAACAGCCAAACAATGGGGATAGACACCATTATCTTTATAGGATTGTGTTGAGAATTTCCAAGGTGTTTTTGCTGTGTAGGATAACTCTTAGTTTTGAAATAAGAACACAGCCAAGGGAAAGGTGCTTTTTGCTGATATCATTGCAGTGTACAACTGGTAGTTGTTACAAGCTGAGGACAGACCTGGGAGAGAAAGTAGTAGATGAAAAATGGCTTGGAGAGTGGATCAGGCTATGAGAGGAGGGGGGAGTGAAGAAGGAAGGGAGAGGTAGAGAGAGAAAGAGAGAAGTGTCCAAGAGGAAGACAAAGGAGAGGGAGCATAGCAGAAATACCAGAGTTATGAAAAGGAGAACCTAGGGGAAGGCAGCCCATGAGCTGGAGAAATTTAGGGTAGGGTGTGGGAAGAGAAATGCTGAGAAGAGCCACAGGCACCAAGGGAGGAAGACTGAAGCCAGCATGGACTTTGATATACTAATAGATTCTACAGATAGCCATTTGTCCCTTGGATGTGGTGAGGAAATGGTTCCTTTGGTAGAGAGGAACAGCCCTAGAATTGGGGAGAACAGAGTTTCCTTCAATCCTGAAAGTAGCTAGTTGAGTGGTTTGGAATAGAGCAGGAATAGTGGGAAAAGGAGCCCGACCATAAAATTTTCCTTTTGGTACTTAGCCTTGTGTGTGTGTGTGTGTGTGTGTGTGTGTGTGTGTGTGTGTACATGTTCATGTTTGCCTCTGACCATGTATGTGTATATTTATCAATTTCAATATTTGTAAAACAGCCACAATGAGCTGGTAACCTCACCATAGAGCTTAATAAATAAGAAACACCTCCAAAAACAGACGGAGGCTTCCACCAGCTGAGGAAGGCCAGGCTTCAGGCATAATAAAACCCTCTCCCTGACAGCTTTTAGTACTTTCTGTCTAGAGAGAAAAAAAGGTGAATAAATAATAAATAAATAAAATTCACATTAACCTAAGAATTACCTTACAATGTTTTCTGAAAGGAAGAAAAAGGGAGAGTTGAGCTAGCAGAACTATTTCAAGATGATTTAGCAGGAGAGAGGGAGTTCGCTGTGACTGTTTTATGTCCCGTCTATTAGGGACTGTATGCTGCGACAGATCCATTCTAAGTTATACAGTTGTTCGGCAAAACTTTTGTGGGTTTTTAAATTGACTGTAATGTTTAGCAATTGGAATATAAATTTATTCATGCCTCTTATTTGGCCGCCTCAATGGCGCATTACAAAGTATTTTATGGTGTCTGATCTGCTTAAGTTTTACAACCAGCTTCCACTGTGCCATTCTCTTTATGGCTCAGGCTGAGAGCGGGGTGGGTGTTGGTCCCTAGGCTAATCCTGGGGAACTGGGCAAGGGGCTCACTAGCTGAGCCAAGGTTGTAAACTGCCCTCTTTTCCTTCTTGCTCTCTTTTCTCTGGATCCCTGTCAAGTGTCTGTGGTGTGAGGCTACTGGGGACTGTTTTTGCCTCTCCCCTTCTGGGGCATCTGCCTGCCTAGTTCTCCCCGTGATCATGAAAGCTAAATTCTCAAGCCTCTTGGATGGTTTTGCCTTTGCTAACAAACAAAAATTCTCCTCCCCAGCCCCTTCTCCTTCTTCTCCTCGTTCAACAGGGTCTTACTACGTAGCTCAAGCTGGCCTGGAGCTCAATATGTAGACCTAGCTGGCTTCAAACTCACAGAGACCTGCCTTCCTCTGCCTCCTTCATGCTGGGCTTAAAGTTGTGCACCTCCATGACTGGCAGGGGATGAATTTCCTGAAAGAATTGACTGTTAAGTTGTTCTTCATCTTCTTATGACCTGCATCCTCCCCTCAGCCCCCCTCCTCTGTAGATGCAGCTTTCTCAGTGGGCTCTGGCTGTCAGATTAAAGGGTATGTTTTTGGGGTATTTGGGGGGGGTGTAGACCTGGTATACTTCTGCCTTGACCCCATTTCTCCTGACCATTTCTCTCCGGGCTGTTGTACTTGCCACTCTACCCTCCTCCAGATTCCTGTCTCCCAATGCAGTGTGGGAAGAGCCACATCCTTCCTGTTTGTGTCTGCCCTTGGGCCTCTTGGCTCCACTTGGTTCTTCCTTGTCTAAGGTCCAGGTGCGTATCTTCAAGCTGTTGCTGATAATTTCCTTTACAGCGATGCTCATAGTTGTGTCTGCGCTCCTGGGGCTGCACTCTCCTTCAGGGCAGGGATTGTGATTTATTCAGCCTTCAGATCCCTGTGGTATCTGGCACACAAAGAGGCCAGGTAAGTACATTCCTCACTCCATTCATTTTTTTGAGAGGTGTCGAAGTCTGGGGCCACTAGGTGTTAACCGGTGTTAAGCACTAACCCCGGGCTACCTTCCCAAACCCAGATGCATTGTGGAACACGGATTTTGAGATTGAAGGAAAAGGGTTAATTTGTGTGTGTGTGTGTGTGTGTGTGTGTGTGTGTGTGTGTATGTGTGTGTGCATATAGGTGCGGATATGTGTGAGTGGCCACAGAGGTGGAAAAAAGCATCAGTCATAGATCGTATTTGTGAGCTGCTTAGTGTAGGTGTAAGGAGCTGAGGTCTGGTCCTCTGAAAGAACAGAAAGTTACATAAAGAGAAAAGGAAATCAGTAAGAATCGTCTAGAAGTTTCTGACTTCATTGCATGGCTGCCTGCGGTACAGATTTTACTTCATTATTAGAGCCTGTAGGAGAAACCGAATTACGTGTGTTTGTGTGTGTGGGGAGGGGCGGTGCTAGGAAGAATAAGCAGTTTCAGTTTGGACACGATGAGCCCGGGTGTTCAGGTGTCACAGTGGGGCACATTGGGCATAGGGAGGGAAACTGGATCCTAAGAGCCAACAGTAAGTAGATAAGAAAGAAAATGCCTGGAAGTTCCCAGCATCTGCCAGCCGGGCAGAGAGGGCAGGGAGACACAGACATAAGGATAGTGTGTGTTGTGGCCCCAGGGGACACTCAGGACAAAGCTGCTGGCTCTGAAGGTCACCATTGCTGAAGGTCAAGCAAGAAGGAAATGGGCGGACCCCCCTGACAGATTCACATAGTGCCAGCTGTTAGCCTGTAAGAGGCTCCACTGAGAAACCTGTGCACAGCAAAGAGAGCTGAAGGCAAAGCTCAGGGCAGGATGGGCTTTTAGGGAGGTTTTTGCCATTGCTTATCTGTTTTTCCAAGACAAAATAGGCTCAGCCACGTTTAAACATGGGAATGCATGAGGTGGGCTGAGAGGGTGGGTAAGGGAGGGATGAAGGTGCACAATCAGGTGCGCTGAATGGTGATCAGAGGAGGTGGGAGGCTGTGACTCTGCTGTGGACTGAAGGGCTGGCCTTTTGTCTGAGGAAGGAGACCTCTTCATTTATAACAGAGAAGGAGGAGGAGATGGCTGCAGCGCAGACATCTGTGACGACGGGAGGGAAGAGCAGCTGTTAGAATGATCTTCATTTCACAGTGGTCTTAATGTACAGCTAAATGTCTGTTCTGTTAACCATGACCATGACAACCACGTATGGCCACTAAGTGCTGACCGGAAGTTAGGAACTTTGTAGTTTGTAGTTAGGAACTCATTCAATACCCACCTCTCATCCAGCAAACCTCTTGGGTAGATTCTGCTCTACAGATGAAGAGACTGATGTTCGTGAAGGTTAGAGACTCGCACAGACTCCCAGCTGGTGAGTGTAGATCAGGATTTGAACCTTTCATGGATCCCCAACCTTTGTTAGTGGTGACTGAATGACAGTCCCTATCGTATGGACATTAGGTTGTGGGTGTTTTCTCTGTTAGTACTCTCCTGTATAGTTTGTGAAAGGTTCTAAGATAACGAAGAAGCTTTGGTCTTCACCTCTTAACTGAAATTCTGAAAATAGTAGGGAAAACAGTGGGAGCCGACCACAAGGAAGGCCCTGCTTGTCATTTTGGTCTGACATGCAGATATCAGGTGTCATACTCTGTTGTAAAAGTCTGTGTGGGAACAAAACAAATTTTTACCAGCATTGGGCTGGGTTAAGGAGACCTGCAGTTTGTTGTTTTCTCTCAGACATCTACCCCTCTTTTTTGTGCTGATTGTTCAATGCACACCCTGCCCCCTAGTGGCCAAATTCTCTGACAACCCAAGGGGTGTCTACTTCAGCCAGGCAGGGCAGTGGTGTGGGACTTAGTTGCCTTGCATGGTAAGCAGGCAGAGTCTCTGCCCAGGGCACCCCTGCGTTCTCACTCTGGCTTCTCTTGCCATGACTCCCAGGAATGTTGTGGTCAGCTGAAAACTCCAGCAGACTATGCTCTGGCTACCATCTTATAGGCTTGAGGCTTTGAAAGGCAGCAATAAGGGGCTGAGCTTGGCGTAGGAGCTCGACTTTGGAAGCAGAAGGTTTAGGATCCAATGGAGGAACTGACCTGCATAAAATGTTGGCACCTTCCCTCAGGAAATGGGATAGCATTAAGCACTGGAGGACCGAGTGGAGAATGAGCGAATGAATGGCCTGCTATCTGCAGAGCAGTCAGAAAACGCTGGTTATCGTTGTCTTTGCCTTACGATTGTGAATAAGGGAGAGCCGCCTCTGATAACAGTTTGGCTGAGCTGCAGTTAGTCTTCACTGGGGAAGATAGGGATCTTCCTGGTCCCCTCCCCCCCCTTGCCCTGCCTGTCTGCCACTCAGTAAATCTCTGTCGAATAAATAACAGCTGTGTGTGTCAGCCATGGATGAAGGCATGTCCACTGATTTCTGGGGCACAATGAATTAATTTTTTTAAAAGACGGGGTCTTGCTATGTAGCCCTTGCTGGCCTGGAACTCTCTTTGTAGACAAGGCTTGTCTCAAACTTGTAGAGATCCACCAGCCTCTGCTTCCCAGTGCTGAGACTGGAGGTGTGTTCTTTCACATCTGGTTTGGATTTTTATCAGTGTTCTAGCCATTGCAGTTATAGGCATTCAGCCTTGGGTAGAACTGAATTTGAACCTGATTTTTAATTCTCTATAATTTGCTTCCTATCTGGAGACTTTCACTCTGAACTGGGAAACCAAGTTCACGTTCTGCCATCTAATTCTTTTTGGAAAATAGTCTACAGACCAGAGTGCTTTTTTTCTAAATATTTAATTATTTATCTTGTATGTATCCATACAGTGTGTGTGTGTGTGTGTGTGTGTGTGTGTGTGTGATGTATGCAGGTGCCCATGAAGGCCAGGAGAGGGAGTCAGATTCCCAGAAACTGGAGTTACAGGCAGCTGTGAGCTGCCATGTGGGTGTTGGGAACTGAACCTAGGTTCTCTGCTGGAGTAGCAGGTGCTCTGAACCTCTGAGCCATCTCTTCAGCCTGCCCTCCATTTTGTTTTTTTAAAAAAAGATTTAAACATGGTTTATGCTTTAGCACCCCATTGACTGGCTGTATGTATGCTCAAAGTCTTTCCAAATTGACTTTTTATATATTGAAAATATTTTAAGGTTACTGATATACCCCCTGCATTCTTTCATTGATCCAGGGCCTCACTATGTAGACTAGGATGACCTTGAACTCACAGGGATCCATTTGCCTCTGCTTCTTGAGTGCTGGGATGGAAGATGTATATTGCCATGCCCAGCCCCTGGTTCTTAGTCTTTTAACTGAAAATTGGCCTTTCCATTTCCTTTGTTCACCTTGACTCAGTGTCTTTGGGGCTTCCAATGAGCTCATGGATTAGATCTGGTTTAGCGTCCACTATTGTTTTTTCTGTCTCCTTCACACATCAGTTGTAAGAACACAGGAGGTTAGCACAGGCTTAATTCTGTATGCTTTTGCAGAACTCTAACCCCTACTCTTGCAGCCTCCATCCTGGAGGAATACAGACTTTTCATAAACCCCACCCCAGGTAATTCTTCCTCTCTACTTTAGCAATGTTGAGAAATTGTAAGCACATATAATGTAGAACCTGCCGTTGCCACATGTGTATGCGGTGTGAGGTGGTCCTCAGTCAGGATGACTGACATATCCATCACCTTGCATAGCTATCTTTTTTTTTTTTTTTTGTGATAAGAACATGTATAGTCTCTGTGAGCACTTTCAAGTGTCCAATACACATTTGCTGACGGAGGCTATCACACAGTGGCATAGATCTCCAGAGTGCACATAATCTGTGAGCAAAGTCCTTAAGTGACCTTTGACTTCTTGATAGCAGAGAAGTGATGGTCACCATGTGATCAAGCTCAGGCTCATCTAAGCCATTTTCTTAGAAACCAGCCTTGCCCCAGGACAGCTCCCTTTTCAGTTACATCCTAGAGAGATGCTGCCGGGACCGGGGCGGGGGTGGGGATGGGGGTAGGTGTGGGGGCGAGGTAGGGAGTAGGGGTAGGGTTGGGAGTGGGGGATTGCTAGATTGGAGCTGAAGAACACTGTCCTCCCAGAGTCACCCCAGGACGCTCACTAGTCTAACTCCGGTTACAGGGGATCCAATGCCTCTTCTGGACAACTTGGGCACCAGACATGCACGAGGCATACAGACATACACACAGGCAAGATACCCATGTACATAAAAGAAAAATAAATCTTTTTTTTTTTTTTTAAGAAAGTTACTAGGGTAGAGGCAAAACCTTTTCCATGGGTCCCAGTTCCCAACTTCAGAATAAAAAAGACAGAATTTGGTACCATACTGATGGTTCTAATTGGGGGACACTTGTTTTCAGAAGACTTTCCCATAACAAGACTCCAGAATTCTACCGACTAAAACCAACTGTTTTGTATGGTCTGGAGAATGAGTGCATTTATTAAATATACAGCAAGCCAAAGCAAAATAGTAAATAGCAATTAGCAGATAGAGAGATAGAGAGATTAGATAGATAGATAATAGATAGATAGATAGATAGATAGATAGATAGATAGATAGATAGATAGATAGTAGATAGATTATTAGGGTTAGTCTGATAGCAAGAGCCCCAGGCATAACAGTGAACTCTCAGGTGAGGCTTCCAAATGAAAGAACAAAGAGCAGCAGTTAGAGATACCATCATCAAACTGGATTCTCCCAGCATTCCGTGAAGCTGGCTGGAGAGATGAGGCAGTCAGCTGGTGCTCCGAGTGGGGCTCCCTCTCTGTGGCTGGGCATCCCGTGGCTGAGCGTCCAGCTGCCCTTCCCACTGCAGGCCCTTTGTGTGGGGTGGGTTACAGTGTCATTGCTTCAGCCTGCAGCCATTCGCAAGCACCGTGCTTTCTCTCTTGGGCTGCTTTGTTGTTCTTTCTCTCCTTGTCACAGAGTTATGGGGGAGCAGCCCATGTCTGCACAAGGGGCCTTGGAGGACGTGTTGAGAACACACGCTTGGGTCTGAAATGGCATGCGTATGTGAGCAATCCTGCTTCCGCAGCCACCTCTCAGCGAAGTCAATCAGCACATGATGGTTCACCTATAAAATGTACGTTACATGAACCGCATGAGAGGATATGAATGGAGCTCCTTTAGCAGGTGAGAGTGCAAGATGACTTGTTAACCATGCACTTGTACAATTGCATCTGCTCTTCGCATCTAACCAGAACAAAAGAAGAAAGATGGTGGTGAGTGAGTAGTGGCTCAGAACATGCCACGTCTTCCTGAGGGGCCTCTTGGCCATTAATGATTGCTGAAGGAAAGGGAGTCGTTTTCTTCAATGGGATAGCCACTGCAAGTTACATCACACTCATGAGTGGGTCACAAACAAACATGGCGGGTCACAAACAAAAGACAAGGGCAGGAAAATAGGAGGAAGACTGTTGAAAAGGAGAAGAGGTTCATTGGGAGTGGGAGAGGGACGAGAGAGGGCGATGGGGGTGATGATGACCTCGATACTTGCCTACAAGTACGACATTGGCGAAGAAGATGATGGGATGATAGGATTCCTGTGGTTGTGTTCCATGATGAAGGCCTGGAGACCCCCAAAGGCAAATCTGTTGATTATAATTAAGAGGCCTGACCACAGCAGGTGAGAGCTCTTGTCCAATTCTTCTACGGGTCTTAAAATGCAAAGTATGTGTTATAGACATGCCCACCCTGCAAGAAAGAGGGGCCAGGGCTCTCAGCAATGTCACTGTATGAACTGCGGACAAACAATCCATCTCTCAGAGCTCTTGAGCCATCTCAGTGGTGATGTTGGTGAGAGAGGTAATTCTGGGGCAGCTTGGCTCCTGTAGCGGTTCAGTTCTCCAGCAATATGCAAATGATGATCAGGCCCACAACCCCTTCTTCCCATCCTTCCGAGGCTTTGCCTGGGAGTTGGCTTGTACCTGTTGATTTTGAACCAGTTTTTGTGGTGAGCATCTCCTGTGTGCAGACAGTGTGGGTTTGGAGTTTGGGCTCCAGTGTGAGATCCATTAAAGGGAATATCCTGCCCTGCTTTCAGATGCTGTAGGCTTTGTCTTCACTGTGCAGGCTGTGCAGTCGCTTGAAGACCTGCCTGTTCTTCCCAGCAAGCCCGGCACCCTCAATTGCCCAGCTCAGCAGCGTAACCGCCCAGTTCTGTAGAGCTGGGTATCTGTTGACTTATTTCACAGGGAAGGAATGCAGAGGCCAGTAGGGCTCCCAACTCCTGTTCAGAGTCTCACAGCTTGTTAGCGGCATAGTTGGTTCTGAATTCGGGCGCTCCCTCTCGCCTGAGGAGACGGGCAGGAAGGCAACTGTGTGTTCTGCCCAGGATGGTAGCAGGCTAGCAGCAGCAGGCAGCTGCCTCCTGGCTCAGCCTTCTCTGGGTCTAGCCTGGCCTCAGCCAGACATTCCTAGCTCTTTGAGTTGTGCACACATTTCCTGCTGGCCTCCCTGCCCAGCCCCCAGTACTGCGGTTGGCAGCGTCACACTCTGTGAATTTTATTTGCGATCGATAAATAAGAAAGGCTGTTATCACCAGGGCTTTGTACCTGATCATATATCTCATCTGTCATACTCCATTTCAGGCAGCAGGGAGGGATGTTCACCCAGAATCCCCTGCTCATCTTGGTTTTGGAGTCTCGGATTAGGATACAAACAAAGAGCTCAGTTTTGAATCAGCAGCAAGATGTCCCAGCATAAAAATTGTATTTAGACATTATTGCATTTGAGATTAGCGCCGGGGGAGAAAAAAGTCATTACCTTGTCAGGCTCTTTATACTTATTAGAGGCGACAAAGAGTTTTGTTTTTCCAGTCAAATGTGACGGCTCCATGTGAAGAGGCTTTTCATTGAGGTGTTGTTAGATTGCCATGGCTTCTGGCCACCTCTGCCAGCTTTGTGGGAGGCACCTGATCTGAGTGAGCTTCGAGTTGGCAGAGAAGTCAGGGTCACAGTTTCAAATCAGACGTCGTTTTATGGGGTGGGGGAAGCTGAACAATGGTCTATGGCTGATTAGGAGCCTTGGCTCGTGGTTAGTGCCACACAGTAGTAAACATTTCTTATAGATTATGTAGTTGGGAAGGCTAATACTCCATTTCTGGGATGCCCCATAGTCTAGGGATGTCAGTCATGGATGTGCGTGTGAATACATATGTGTAGATAGATATACATGCAAATTTGTGTGTGTTCATGTGGAGGTCAGAGGTCAACTCTAGGTGTTGTCCTCAGGAGATGTCTACTTTGTTGTTGTTGTTTTTCTTCCAATATCTATTTTATTTATTTTATATGTACACGTTTGGGTCTGAGTGTGTGTATGTGCACTCTCAGAAAACCTCAAAGGAGTCCACAGAGGCCAGAAGAGGATGTTGGGTTTCCTGGTTTGTGAGCCACCTGATATGCGAGCTTGGAGCTAAACTCAGGTTCTCTGCTAGAGCAGCAAGTGCTCTTAACCACTGAGCTAGCTCTCTAGATTTTTTGATGCAGGGTCTCTCACTGGCCTGGAGCTTGTCAAGTAGGCCAGGCTGGCTGGCCAGCAAGTGCCAGGGTCTGCCAGTTTTTTCCACCTCAGTTCTGGCATTACAGGTGTGCCCCACACCTTGCTCTGGAAGTAGCTTGATGGTATGCTGTTCCTCCCAGAAGATCTCCAGGCAGCTAATGTCCCTGTGCTGCACTGCCCAGAGGGTCCTGGAATGGCAGCCTCTGTCAAAATCCAAGTCAAACAGAGATAATGGTGGTGTTTCTCTTGCCTTCACCATTGGTCAGAAAATGAGTTCTACAAACTGGTCATGACTGTAGCAGAAAGTCAGGATGACAGGGGACGTTGGTCATCTTGATACTTGGTATATATACTGTGATAACAGTAGCATTTATGTAACCTGCAGGTCTCTCTTAATGCTCATAACACCCAGCTGAGATAATACCTCAAGCCTTGTGTCATCTCTGCTCTGCCTCCATGCCACCTTCCCAGAATGCCAAGTGGGGAGCACTGGCCTGAGAGACCAAAGAATTAAAATTTAGATTTTTGGGGTGTTGATTTAAAGTTTAAAGCATAAGCCTGAACAAAGGCCAGCAGGTGTAGACATGTCCAGCCATCTGGGGAAAGGAACTAGCTTTACTGCATTCTTTTCCTGCACACTAGAGATACAGTTGGTAGGAAACCAGCCCAGATGGTTAGGCCAGAACCGTTAATGGACCTGGTGCCTAAAGTAAACCAATCATTTCAAAAAGTCAGTTTCCCTTACTTAATCATGTAACACCAAGGCATATAACCCACTGCATGCAGTTTTTCCCTTTAAAAACCCTGTTCCCCTAGACTGCCCTGCCACATTCCTCTCCTGCTTCCATAGGAAGTTTTGCAGCCTGGGCTTGAGCTCGTATTAAATAAATTCTCATGTGTTTTTTTTTTTTTGTTGTTGTTGTTGTTTGTTTGTTCTGTTTTTATTAAGTTTTTTTTAAAGATCTTTATTTATTTATTTTATGCAATACAGTGCTCTAGCTGCATGAACACCTGCATGCCAGAAGAGGGCGGTAGAGGGTATAGATGATCATGAGCCACCATGTGGTTGCTGGGAATTGAACTCAGGACCTCTGAAAGAGTAGACAGTGCTCTTAACCGGTGAGCCATCTCTCCAGCACTCTCATGTGTTTTGCAATGGAGTCAATTCCTGGTGGTCTTTGGGAGGTCTCACGCACGAACTGGCTTTTGCTTGGGTGGTAATAAGTGTGGAGGGATGTTCTCTTCTCTGCTCTTTACCTTTCCTGACTCTCCCTGCCTTGGACAAATTACTTAACTAAAAAAAATGTGTGCATGTGTGTGTGTGTGTGTGTGTGTGTGTGTGTGTGTATGTGTGTGTGTGTGTGTGTGTGTGTGTGTGTGTGTGAGTGTACAGGTGTCCTCAGAGGCTGGATGTGTCAGATCCTCTGGAGCTGGAGTTATAAGTGGTTATCAGCTGCCCAACAGGATGCTGGGAACAAAACTCAGCCTCTCCAAGAGCAGTACTAACTTCTGAGTCAACTCTCCAGTCTGAATTTTAACTTTTAAATATTTGACAACAAGACTAAAAACCAATGCGAGTTGGTCTTAGTAATAGTTCAACGCCATGAGAGCATCATGTGTGCTGGTGTATGTGTTTGGTGGGGGCAGCATTGGAGCTTAGACTCACTGCTTTATACATGCAAGGCTCTAGCGTTGAGCTACAACCCCAGGCCTTGAATCTTTCAGTCAGTAAACAGTGCATGTAGTCATTGGGTAGACACTCTTTTGGCCCTAGAGTTACTGCTAAAGGAATGTTAGGGTGGGAGAAACAGTGTCTTGACAGCTGATGCAGGAGGTCTGGTAAGGATACTGGCTTTCCAGGAAGGAGAAAGGGGACCTGAATCGTTTCCTGCAGTCTGAGTTTTATGCCAGTTCCAAAACTTACTAGTGGTTGACTTGGGACTATTTGTTTAATTTCTCCCTGCTTCAGTTTCTCCTTCTGTGGAGTTGGAATGTTAAATAACGTTAAGTAACTGGGACGTAACTCCCACGATTTTCTGTGAAGCTGAAGGAAGATGGAGCACACACAGTTCTTGCTTGTATGTGTTTAAGCAGGAGAGACAGCCTCTGCCTGCGGTGTGTTGTGAGTATGAAAGTCATCTTGGGGAACATTCAGTTGTGTAGTGCGTCTTGAAAATGACTTTTTTTTTTTTTTTTTTACTTTTTTGGTGTTTTGAGACAGGGTTTCTCTGTGTAGCCTTGGCTATCCTGGACTTGCTTTGTACATCAGGTTGGATTTGAACTCTCAAAAATCTGCCTGTTTCTGCCTCCCAGAGTGCTGGGATTACAGGCGTGTGCCACTGTGCCCAGTGCTAATGACTTCTTTTTAAAATAAATCAGTAGCATGGCTAGGAGCACAGATCAGCAGTACAGGACTTCATCAGCATGTATGAGGCTCTTGGTTCGATCTCCAACAAAACACACACATCCCACGAATATATACACACACATATGTGCACACATGTACGATTAAGAAAATCACCTACATTTCAGCATTCAAAATCACCACAGCAGTTATGCCTATTTGTATTACTTTAGAAAGTTAAATTTTCAGGAGAAGAAAAAGGATAGCTCTAGTTTTTAAAGTACAGAATACAGTAAGATAGAATGTATAAGAATATATTCTTATCACTCTCAAATTTTACTACCCTATTCTCCTTCTCTTCCTCCTTCTCATTCTTCTTCTTGAGATAATGTCTCACTATATAATACAGCCAACCTCAAATTCACATATGTCTGTCTTAGCCTCCTGAGTGCTGAGATCATGGACAGATGTCATCATGCTTAGCAATGTTACAGTCTTAGCCACTGTCTATTGCTTCACAGTGAAGAGACACCATGACTAACTCTTACAAAAGGAAGCATTTAATTGGAGACTTATAGTTTCAGAGCCTTAGTCCATTATCATCATGGCCGGAAGCATGGCGGCACACAGACTGGTGTTAGGTAGTCTCTGAGACCTTACATCCTGATCCTCAGAAAAAGAGAGAGTCTGGGCCTAGCATGGACTTTCAAACCTCAAGCCTACCTTCAGTGAAGCACTTTCTCCAACAATACCATTCCTACTCCAACTAGGACACACCTCCTAATCCTTCTAATCTCATCAAAGAGTTCTACTCCCTGGTGACTAAGCATTCAAATATCTGAGCCTAAGAGAGCCATTCTTACTCAGACCGCCACAGCTACTGTTGTAAATAGTAAGTCCAGAAATCCAAAATTATATGTTTTCTGTCAAGGGGGATATAGACTTAAATTTATAGGTGTATAGATATGTAGGGCATGAGCTTAGAATAGGAACACGGGGAGGGGACAGGGAGTCCTAAAGGGAAGCAGAATGAGCACTGGAGTACATATTCAATTAAAGCAAGATGGAACTTTGATGGAGGGTCTGGGGAGAGGAGCCCAGAGAAGTTCACTGTGGAGAGGGAACAACATCAAAATACATAGACGTGTGAAGGTACCACAACAAAGCCTGGTTCTTTGTGTGGCAACTGTAAGCTTTTTAAAAGGGTCACATTACAGGACCATGTGCATGGGTGGTGGATGAAAAAAGACCAAGAAATGTTAGCAGCCACCAAGCTAGTTAGAGGGCTGCTGTGGCCCACATGTTTAAGGTTTAGCTTCCACGTAGCCGAAAGTGGCCGAACCTTTAGGAGGTCAGTCTAGTGGGGGAGTTTGAATCATTGTCGTGCTCTTTGGCTTACAGGGTCCTGGTTTTTCCCCTTAGGCTTTTTTCCTCTTTTTTCATACTCTACATTCCTGGACCTTTCAGATCCACACAGGGCAGAAGAACTCGCTTTCCTTTCTGATCTAATCACTCAGGAGGTTCCCTATTATGGCAGAGAGCTGGGTATATGGGGCTTATTATAGCGGCTGTTCGAAATTTTTCAGATGTTAAAAAATCTTCAGTCATGGAATCATAATAGATTCTTTTCTATAAATAATTAGTTCAAGTCTGCTGAGTTTAACAGAAGCAAATATACAAACAAGGCTAAATGGTGAAGTTTGAACACATCGTTTTTGCTCCTAGAGATTGGTTTCTAAGGATCCCTCATAGGCTTAAAAGTCATCAGTCGGTCATTCAGTTGTGTGCTGTCCTGATTATAACTCAAGTTTCACAGCAAATGACGAATAGAAAAGAAGTAAGAGGAGACAGCACCCCACCTTTCTTGTCTCCGCCACACCCCGCAGCATCTGTTAGTCATCTTTATTTTACCATATAGGCAAATGAAGTCAAATTAAAGGCAGGGAGAGTATTGAGTTGATATTTCAGTGGATTTGCTCTTTAACATCTCATCTTCTTAAAGCTGGATATTTCTGAATTAAAATTTCTTTCTTTAGTTTTTAAGATTTAAATTTACCTTTTGGGGGTATGTGTGTGGTGTGTATGCATCTTTGATCTCCCCCCCTTCTGTTGGGGGTGGGGTGGAATAAAGGTGATGTCAGGTGTCTTCTTTGATTGCTCTCCACTTTTAATTTTTAAAATTGGGGCAGTCTCTTGCTGATACTGGATCTCGCCAATTTTGGCTATTTTAATTAGCCAGCTTGTTCTAGGGATCCCCTTTCTCTGCCCCACTGTTGCTGAGGTCTCAGGCAGACACCATGCCTGGCTTGTGTGTGGGAGCTGAGGACTCTTGCCTCACATAGCAAGTGCTTTATCCATAGAGCCTTCCAGCGCATGAGTTAAAACCTGTTTCCATGAAAATGCTATAAGCACAGCTCAGATATCCTTCAGTACAGAGGTTTGAAGTCAGTCAGATGTTTTCTTTCCTTTTTTAAATGTGATTTTTATTTGGTTTTAGAGATGTTGAAGAATTCTCTACTTTAAAAAAATTCTTGAAGTCTAATACAGCTATTAGGATTCGTCTCCGTTTTGATTAGAAAAGTAATCTTGGTTTGTGTGTTACCTCGGAAGCGTTCTCATGTATGGTCCTCCAGAATGTATCTGCTCCCTGTTAGGGCCAGGACACACACTGAGAACCTTGTTTCTTTGGTTTCTATTTTCCTTAAACAACTACTTGTGTATCCCTAATACATAAATGTGCTGTGTCACATGAAGTACAAAAATGTGCTTAGTATATAATGCATTTACATACATTGTACATTAATTTATCTATCCCTAGCATATAAGCATGTACCATATATTCAATATCTTAGCCTAAAGACACTTTTACAGCTAGGGCATGGAGTATGGTGATCTATCCTTTCAATCCCAGACTCTATAGGCAGAACCAGGTGAATCACTGGTTCAGGGCAGCCTGGTCTACATAGAGAGACCCTGTATCAAAAAAACAAAACAAAATAAAACAAAAAACCAAAACTGTCCTTTTACTTTTCCCATGTCTGTTAGATTCTTTTTAATTTTTATGTGTATTCAGTGTGTTTACCCTGAGTCACTCTTATGTCTGGAGTGAGTTTTCAGAAGTACCTAGTCTGTTCTTTTCAGCTCTAATTTTTGCCCTGATTTTGTAACATTTCTGTGTATCTCACTTCATTTTCTTTGAACTGTATCATCTACTCTCATCTTATTGTTACACCCTTGTTCCAAATACTTGCTGCTTTGTGGGATTTGGAGCTCGTTTTTCGGCTCGTTCTGCTTTGTGTACACAGTTACATGGTGGTTTCTTTCCATTTTCATTGTTTCCAGCTTCACTCTGCTCAGGAAGCTTCCTCTCTCGGCAATACCTCATTTCCTTTTCTCGGCAGCCTATGACACAAGGGAGGCTGTTGCTGTTCTCCTAATGTGAGGAAGCGGGAGGGCCCTGAGCACGGACTGGGAGTCTAGGGAGGTCTTGGCTGTTGTCTCAGTTTGCTCTGCTTTGTTGAGATAAAACACAGACCAAAAGCAACTTGCGGAGAAAGGGCTGATTTCATCTTCCATCGTTGGGGCAGGAGCCTGGAGACTGAAGGAACGGGAGCAGAGGCCGTGGACGAGTGCTGCTCACTGCCTTGCTTCCCAAGGCTTGATCAGCCTGATTTCTTATTCCACACAGGGACCTGCTCAGGGGAGGCACTGCCTGCAATGAGCTGGGCCCACTAACATCAACCATCAATCAAGAAGATGCCACATAGCTTGCCCAGAGGCAAATCCGATAGTGGCATTTTCTCACCTGAGGTTCCCTCTTCCCAGATGACTCTAGCCTGTATCAGTTTTACTTGTCCTCTGCCAGACACACTGCCTGTCACTGGGGAGTGCATGGTGCCTTTTGGCTAGAATAACCAAACTGGGAGTTTTCCATTCTGCTCCATTAATTTTGTTTTGCTGTGACAGATATGTTGCAAAACCACTTGCTTTGCTCACAGACACAGGGGCCATCCTGTCATGGCAGGGAGAGCATGGCAGTGAGTCTTAGTTCAATGCCATAGATGGCCAGAGAAGGGAGAATGCTAGCTCTCAGCTGGCCTTCTTTTGGTCTGCTTTTATTTCCATCAAGCCTCTAGCATTTGGGTGGGAGTTCCCCAAATTTGGGGTGGTGGCTTACAAACCCCAATTCTGGCCCTGCTGCTCACTTTCTCCTCTCTGAACACACCTCACAGACATTCAAGGGTGTGCCTCTAGCCAAATAATGAAGGTTAACCTGTTTCTCCTAACTGTAGTCTGCCAGGAGAAGGAAGTTAATATATTTTTAAAATTTCTGTTTTATTTTTTATTAATTACAGCTTATTCACTTTTTATCCCAGGTGTAGCCCCCTCCTCAACCCCCTCTCAATCCCACCCTCCCTCCCTCTTCTCCTATGTCCCTCCCCCAGTCCAATGATAGGGGAGGTCCTCCTCTCCTTCCATCTGACCCTAGCCTATCAGATCTCCTCAGGACTGACTGCATTGTCTTCCTCTGTGGACTAATAGGCTGCTCTCCCCTCAGGTGGAGGTGATCAAAGAGCCAGCCCATGAGTTCATGTCAGAGACAGTCCCTGTTCCTATTACTGGGGAACTCTCTTGAACACTGAGTATCTGTGCAGGCGTTCTAAGTTTTCTCCATGCATGGTCCTTGGTTGGAGTATCAGTCTCAGAAAAGACCCCTGGGCCCAGAGTTTTTGGTTCTGTTGCTCTCCTTGTGGAGCTCCTGTCCCCTCCAGGTCTTTCATCTCCCCCTCTTTCATAAGATTCCCTGCACTCTGCCCAAAGTTTGGCTATGAGCCTCAGCATATGTTTTGATACCCTGCTGGTAGAGAGTCCCTCTGTGGTAGGCTCCTGTCCTGTTTCCTGTTTTCTCCCTCTTCTGATGTTCATCCCGTTTGCCTTTTTGAATGAAGATTGAGCATCTTACCCAGGGTACGCCTTGATTAGCCTCTTTAGGTATACAGATTTTAGTATGATTATGCTATATTATATGTCTAATAACCACTAAACATTCAATTTTCTTCTCTCCAGACTGGAGTTGTCATTAACCCTTTTTGTGTTAGTCTAACAAAATACCCAAAGCTGGTTTCTTTATAAAGAAAACCAAAACCAAAACCAAAACCAAAACCTTATTTAGCTTACAGTTTTTGATTCTTTTCTTCCTTCCCTCCCTCCTTCCTTTTTCTCTCTTTCCTTCTTCCTTCCTTTCTTTCTGTCTGGACTCTTTGTTTTCCTTGACTTCTGACTTCCTTGGGTAGAGAATCCGGCAAGGGTTATAGCTGTCTGTGTAAAAAGAGCAAGTACTCGGGGTAGACTCACTTTGTAACAATCTGCTTCCTCATTCTAAGGACAGTGCTGGACCCTTCTGCTGCAGCAGCCCTGAGGCCTCGGTCCCTCACCTCTGAAGGGCTGTCCCACCACAGGGGCCCTGCCTCACAGCAGGACAGTCTTCTGGCATCTGCAGTTGGGGGATGCAGTCACAGAGATCACTCCACAGCATTAGATCCACCTCATTAGTGAGAGTTCTCGGTATTTCTAAAACATCAGTAGTTTAGATTGTTTGGCAAGGGGATGAGGCTTCAGGATGAATTTGTGCTGCTTTTTCCTCTTTGCCCCAATGCTTTCTGGTGTGAAGCTTATGACATTAGGTCACTTGTGTATTTGCTAATTAGGCAGTCCCCTCCCCTCCATTCCTTAGGAATCAGGAGATAAGAGTTCAGTCAGGACACCTTCACTCTCACATCTCACCATGACCCCAAGGGAGTTATAATAGGTCTATATAGTTTTCTTTTCTTTGGCTTGAATAGTTTCATTTTAAGAAGGTTAAAGATGAGATGAGAATAAAAATCAGTTCATATTATAGTTAGGAAGCTGTAGACCTATAATGTAAGTCATTAAGATCATTTTGACATATAAATATTGGACATGTCTATTTTGAAATGTCCTAGAACAAAATGCTTTGAAAAAAACCCAGCAAATTCTGACAAATAAGAAAACAGTAATATAATTTTTTTTTGTTCTAGAATATTCAGATTTGTCTATCTGGGGATAGACAGACTCCATTAGAATACACTAAACAGGGGTCATTTCTGAATCTGCATTTCAAAAAGGCTTGTGCTCTCCACCAGTGTTAAATGTGGTTGGTTCCTGGGAAGCCATCTCTCCTGGAAGGACAGTTGTGAGGCGACACAGGACAGTCAGACACAGCAGATAAAGATGCTTGCAGCTGCCTGGAGGGAGGGGACAGGCAGTGTCTCAGATGGTGGCGCTGTACCTTGCATGACTAACTGTTAAAACACTTACAGAGATGACACACCTAGGGGACGGGGCAGGACTAGCTGTGGGAGCAGAGGAAGAGGAGTGACGCTGAGGTCAAACCACACCAGTGGGAGAATTTACCATCAGTTGTCCAAGAGCATCCACCGAACCCTGTTCTAGTCCCGTGCCTCCGAAGCAGTCTTCTGATTCCGGCAAACGTCTCCCTGTGTAGACAGAAACTGCAGGAAACAGGCAGGTTTAAAGGGCTTCTGAGTCTTTCATGGTGATTTCTCATGGAAATGAGAGCATCTGATTACCATTTGGTTTTTCCCCAGGAACACCGTGAGAAAAGATTGTTACACCAACGTGAATAATTCCAGTCTGTGTGACAATTCTATTTCTCACTTTAAATTAACATATTGCCACCCATGCTTGCTCAGGTCCTCTGGACATTTTCGTTAGTGCGACTCAGTGCTTTCTCATCTGATTGCCCCTGGATACTGACAAGCCTAAGCCAGCCCACCTTCCAGAAAAATCTTAATTCTATTTCTTCTCACATTCTCTGTTTATTTCTACATCAAACACAGTTAGTGTTTGGTTAATTCATCTGTATTAAAATGTGTTAGGACCAGATAAAATTCAGGACACCTACGAAAATTGTCAATAAACTTCTTTGGAATCTCATTTTGTCTCTTCTTCAAACTTTTCAGACAGGGAGAATTTTTGGGATCCGTAAGCAGGTATCTCTATGGCCAGCCCCAAGGGACCCGTTGAACTGCTTATCCGCCATCTGTGAGGCCACCTTCGGACCACCTGAAACTACCTGTGCTTGCTCTGGGTCTCCTTATAAGACAACTCCTAGCCCCTCCCCTCTCTCACCTTCCCTGTCCAGAGATGGTCTCTGCGACCCCATCCTCTTCCTTTAATAAACCTCCCACATGGAACCAGTAGCATGGCGTGATTTGTAAAGCCGTGTAACCCTGTTGCACAATCCTAACAAGAGTAGCTTGGGGAAACTGAGGCAGCTCCTTTTAATAGTTTTGCAGAGATCAATTTTAGGGCCAGTGTGTCTTCAACTGAGGTAGAATGCCCTCTGGACTACATTTCCTGCCTGGTGTGAAGATCCTGGGAGTGTTAGGAGAGGCAGAGGGGAGCGGCAGCAAAGCCTGGAAGCTTGGAGGAAAGCCAGGGACTGTGGTGCTCAGATGTCCTAGCAGCTGTTCCCTGCGGTGCTGTGGTCGTGTTTACCTCTGAAAAGCCACGATGGCGAAGAACAACATCTGAGCCATTTCAGATCCTGAGAGGTTTTGTTTTTGTTTTTGATGTTGTTTTGTTTTCTTAAACAGAAGAAGGATGCCTATTATAAAGACCACTCCATTCAATTCAAAGAAAGAGAATCCCAGTTGTGAAATTATGGAGGGAGATTTGTTAGTTAACAAGACCAGGACTGATAGTTTAATCAAAAAGTTGGATGAAGCATGAAATTTGTTTAAGAACTAACCATAAAAACAACCCCAATGCATGTGTACCTGTAACATTTTGCATTAAATTAAGACATTTAAATGTGCTCATTTGCATAGAATTGATAGGACTCCAGACTTCTGTTCTGAGAACAAGTCTACCAGTTACAGCCTCACCCCGCCTTCCCCGTGCAAACCACACAGTGTGCTATCTAAACTGGAGCCAGGTAAAAGAGAAGGGAAAAATTAAAAATGACTTTGGTAGAATCAGGAACAGAATATGTCTAGTATTTCGCCATGTTGGTTCTTACAAAAGCAAGAGGGCCCTCCCATTCTCCCTCATGTTTGAATATTCAAATGAGAGTAAAGAACAAGCATTGTTACAGCAACAAGCCAACAGTTCTGTAAGAAACGTTCTCTAGAAGCAGGACACTCTGGCTCTGACAGCCGCAGAATGACCCTCTGTGAGCTCTGGGACCTGCCATCAGCATGCTGGGTGGAGGTCAGAGAGAGCTCTTCTGTGAGGGCCGTGGGGGTCACCTTGTCCAAACTCAGCTCCTTCCAGAGTTAAGACAGTTGAACTCCGGAGAGGTCAGGGTGAGCAGCAGCAGGTCACAGAGAAAGCTCTTAATGTGTCTGTTTCCCAACCCTTGTACTTGGTGCTCTTTCATGGTGATCGCTTCCCAAGATGATTATCAAGTTTCCCTTCTATATTCTAAATACATTCGAAGTATGTGTGGATGCACACACATATGTTAAGGTTTGTGGTTCAGATAGCTGTGGCTTTTATAATATTTAATAACAAAGACAAATTAAATTGGTTTCTTTTCCAAAGAAGAGGACTAGGCAGTCTCCACTGACCTGTCCTTGTGCTTGTTAGAAGTGGAGACCCTCTCCCTCCTCCAACTTCAGTGCTTAACTTCTCTCTGTATTTTGGAATTCATGACATATTAGCAGCGCCTCCTGGAGTGGATATTTATCTAACACTTGTGTGCATTTCTTATTTTGCCTTTATGTATATCCAGTGTTTGTGTCTTTGTTTTCACCTGGGTTTATGTTTCTTTTTGGGGAATGTATTTAATGTTTGCTACAGTATAGTTGTGCTGGTGCTTTATCTACAGATACCCTTAGTTTAACTTTAGTTTTCAAAGCTTAAGAGTTCCAGATCGCTGTGTATGTATGTGCGCATGCATGAACACGTGTGTGTACTTATGTGACCGGGTATTTTCTATTTCTTCTGACAAGTTCTCCCTCGAAGTGTGAGCTGCCTGGTACTCGAGTCAGTCCTGCTGCTTCGGCTTCTTGAGTGCTGAGACGACAGGCAGCGCCATCCCATCCAGCTTTTAATACTGTTTTTAATTCATTATTTTATTTCATTGCGACAGCTTTTACAGCCCAGGATGGCTTAGAACTCCCCATACCAACCAGGCTGTTCTGGAACTCACCTGTCTCTGCCTTCTGAGTGTAAGCGCTGGGATAAGAGGCCCGAGCCACTGGGCCTGGCTGTTACTAAGTCTCTTTCTTGACCTCCAGTTGTTCATAAGGTTTCTTCTTTGTTTTGGGACTTGGAGAGTCTTATGACAACGTCCATGTGTGTTTACAGCATTGTGGGTGTGTTTGTAAATGTACGCTTGTGTAATAACATGCGTGTTTAAAGCATTGTGGGTGGGTTTGTATTTGTAATTGAATTCCTGCACAGTGTTAGAAAGTCCTCAGCCATTGGGTCTAATTTTTTTTTTTTTTGGCACTTTCCTGTGTCTCTCACCTGCAGGTTAGGTCATTTCCCATTGTTCTGTGTGTCCCTTGGGCTTCCTCCAGTGCCATTCTTTAATTTGTCTCTTAATATTCGACCACATGTATTATCTGTCCTCTGCATCACTCCCCAAATATGTCTAATTTCCCAGTAAGCCCGTTCTTTGTGTTCTTAATCCAGTTATTAAAATCTGGGTCATAACACTTTTCACTCAGCTCTTTTAGATTCTTCAATTCCCTTGGCTTTTTGTTTTTTGAATGCTGACCATTGTTACCTGAAAGTACATGGTTGGTTATTCGCTTCTCTGAATTTTGCTTTGGCCTATTTTCATTTTGCTCTGTTTTTTGCCGGTTTTCCATCTTGCTGATATCACATGAATGGTCATTTGTGATCGGTGCTCCCCAGATGTTTAAAACCAAACAGGTAACATACAGCTTTGGTCTGTGCATTTCCCCAGGGACACTTACATTTGCTTCAAGCTGGTGGTGAGGGCAGGCAGAAAAGAGCTTGCGGGTGCGACGTTCCCGCATGAGGTTTCCCTTTTCACCTTGATCTTGTGCCATGATGGAGAACAGAAAGAGCGAGCATGGCAGCTTATAAAGAAGGTATTTGATTGTGAGCTTGCTTACAGCTTCAGAGGGTTAGTCCATTATCTTCTGGGCAGGCAAACGTGGTGCTGGGAGCTTACATACTCATTCATAGGCAGTTAGGCAGAGAAAAAGAAACATTGGACCTTGCGTGGGCTTTGAAACCTCAAAGCTCACCGCCAGTGACTCGCCTCCTCCAGCAAGGCCACGCCTCCTAATCCTTCCCAAATAGCTCTACTAACTGAGGACCAAGTATTCAAATACATGTGCTTATGGGGGCCGTTCTCATTCACACCACCACACCATCCATACTCCTCAGCTAACATTTAGGGTGGCTCCTTCCCGGGGCTGCTGTTTGTCTTCATGGCTCCTTTGTACGACCAACAAAAAAGATGCCCCCTTTTAGGCATTTGCCACCCAGAGACTGTAGCAAATGGGTCTGCTGAGTAGGTTAAGGCTTCTGATGGCCTCCCTCCAGCCTCCTTGTAAGATCTCTCCTGCCTCTATACTGTTCTTTCCAGGGATTGTCTTTCTTCTCATACTCTTAACCCACAAATCCCTACTTAATGACACTCTTTTGGAGAGGCTTCTTTTGCTTGTAGCTTGAATTTTTTGCTATCCTATGGCACTCTTGACACAGAGTGCCATACGTCATCATGCCATTAGTCATCATGCCTTACGTCATATTCTAAGGATCAACCTTTATTTTTTCTTTTTTAAAAAATGTGAGGCATGGTCTCAGATTGCCTAGGCTGGCTTTGAACTTGCTTTGTAGCAGAGCATGACCTTGAACTCCTGCTTCTCATTCCTCCACCTAAGCGCTTGCATGACAGGTATATGCCTCAGTGCTTGGCTAACTTTAACATTTTGTCTCCCTTTCTACTCTATGAATGTGAGGACAGAGAGCAATAATATTTCATTCACCTTTATATTCCCTGTCTGGCATAGATAGATCATTTGTAGATTAATTGTAGGCCACCGTTCAAAATCAACAAAACTCCAGATTCTAGATTTAGACAGAATTATAGGGCTTTTGTTTATTATACAAAAATGTTGTAAACATAATAGTTCTATTTAGGGATGCAAAACCATTGCAAAAATACCCAAGGAAGGAATTAACATTTCCTATTCACAGGTAAGAATAGGAAGTAAGGGTACTGACAGTAGGCAAGAAAAGTCTTGGTCTTTCAAGAAGCATATTAAGAGCCCTAAGGCAAAATTTAAAGGGTGACAGCCTGTAGGAGGTGGCTCTGATGTGAACAGGCAGATGAGCTGAGAACAAACTTGAATTAAGCCTTAAAGCAGATAGGGGAGCTTCTTTTAAAACACGCACTTGCAATTGACCGGCCGTTTGACCTCTGGGCAAGTCATTAACCTCTGGGTCTTAGTTTCCACATCTGTAAAGTGGAGATAATAATGTTTCCCTACTTCAAAGAATTATAGATTAATCAATGTCTGAAAATGTCTCTAACTTGGGTAACTCTATGTAAATATTCAGGACAGCACAGAGGGAAGTCAGGTGGAACTTGTAGGAAAACAAATCAGAGCCCTCTTTTAATTTATTCAAAATGAAAAATAATTGCAAGTGTCCTCATTTTAGAAAATGCTACTAATGTGTAAGATGATCAATCCTCATTCAGAAAGGCAAACAGGACAAACATTGGAAGAGGGAGAAAACAGGGAACAGGACAAGAGCCTACCACAGAGAGCCTCTGAAAGACTCTATCCAGAAGGGTATTAAAGCAGATACTGAGACTCATAGCCAAACTTTGGGCAGAGTGCAGGGAATCTTATGAAAGAAGGGGGAGATAGAAAGATCAGGAGGGGACAGGAGCTTCACAAGGAGAGCAACAGAATCAAAAAATCAGTCTTTTCTGAGACTGATATTCCAACTAAGGACCATGCATGGAGATAAGCTAGAATCCCTGCACAGATGTAGCCCATGGCAGCTCAGTCTCCATGTGGGTTTCCTAGTAATGGGAACAGAGACTGTCTCTGACATGAACTCAATGGCTGGCTCTTTGATCACCTCCCCCTCATGGGGGAGCAGCCTTAGAAGGCCACAGAGGAAGACAACGCAGCCAGTCTGATGAGACCTGATATGCTAGAGTCAGATGGAAGAGGAGGAGGACTTCCCCTATTAGTGGACTTGTGAAGGGGCATGGGAGGAGATAAGGGAAAGAGGGTGGGATTGGGAGGGGATAAGAGAGGGGGCTACAGCTGGGATACAAAGTGAATAAACTGTAATTAATAAAAAAATAAATTATATAAGAAAGAAAATGCTACTAAGGGAAGAGTAGTTTCATTTGTACTTTGGGGAAATATCTTCTAGATGATTATTTTCCATGCCTCCAAAGCAGATGTGTGTGTTGGGGACTGCGAATTTGGGCAGTGGGGATCAAGGCTTCTTAGATTAGTCCTGGAGAATGTGGCCATTGCATGTGGCCAGTGATTGCTGTCACTGCCATTTAGGGAAGTGTTACTGTATGGCACGTTTCCCCCTCGTTTCTTCACCTTTTCTCCTCACTGCCCACCCTCCGTCCGTCAGAGAAGGTTTTCCAGGCAGTGAAGGAACCGATGGGGCCTTATACAAGTACAGCTCAGAGCGCTTGGCTTGTCCCTGGAGGGTTAGGTTTGGAGAAGAAGGAAAGCTCCTGGCTTACATGCACTTCAGATAGTTCATGGGATCCAACATGCACAGCCACTCCCGTCCAGCTTATTTAAAAGGGCGGATTTCCTGAAAGGACTAGTTCATTGGCTGGCTTTTAGGGCCTCATCAGGATGAATGGGTGATGGGTGGAGCCAACCATGAGGATTGGGATAGTCAAAAGGCAAAACAGCCCCCAGATCCCTAGAGAACAAAGTGACACAGAACCCCGAGGAACTCTTGCGATACAGAAAGGAGGCAAAGGATAAGTGGGAAGGGGAGTCAGGAGGTCGGAATAGGAAGAGCATCAGTCTTGGGATGGAGACTTTGGGAATAAGGAAGGTTCGGGTAGGGCGGAGACCTGGCATACATCTCATGGAGAACCATGCTTTGAAGGGAACTTGAGGTGTAAGAACCATTGTCTCAGTTCCTCCTTCTCCTTCTCCTCCCCCCCTCTATTTCTGTCTCTCTCTCTGCCTCTTCTCTTTCTCTCTCTGTTATTGTTGCTGCAAATGCAACTTAAGGGTGAAGGTTGATTTGACTCCAAGTTTCGGGTGTGGCCCGCCATGGGGGGAGTCACGCAACGGGGACTTGAGGAACTGGTCTCCCTGCATCTGCCGTCAAGCAGCAGAGGGAGCAAGTGCTTCCGGGACGGGGGTCATCTCACGGTCTCCACTTTATATGGCCAGGGTCTCCTGCCAAGGGGAGGACACAGTCAGGCTTGCTCTTTCCGTGTGTGCTGGCTGATTTTATGTTAACCTGGATCAAGCCAGGTTATATCTGAATCAATTCAGATTGGATGAATCCCTCCATCTGAAAGGAGGGAACGTCAATGAGAAAAAGCCTCGAGATACAGCTGTAGGGCATTTTTAAATTAGTGATTGTCAGGGAGGGCCCAGCTTATTATGGGTGATGCCATCCTTGGGCTGGTGGTTCCAGGGCTCTATAAGAAAGCAGGCTGAGCAAGTCGGTAAGCAGCACTCCTTCATGGCCTCTGCATCAGCTCCTGCCTCCAGGTTCCCGCCCTGTTGGAGTTCATGTCTTTACTTTCTTCAGTGATGAAGTACAATGTGGAGGTTTAAGTCAAACAAACCATTTCCTCCCCAACTTGCTTTCGTCACAGTGTTTCATCACAGCAGTAGAAACCCTAAGACACACCATGACAATTAATATAAACAATATAATCTTCCACAGGCAGATTCAAGAAACTCAGTGATTTGTTGCTGTTTTGTTTTTTTTGAGACTGGGTTTCTCTATGTAATCACCCTGGCTGTCCCGGGCTTGCTTTGTAACCAGGCTGTCCTCAAACTCATGGAGATCTACCTGTCTCTGCCTCCCTAGTGCTGGGATTAAAGGCATGCGCCACTGCGCCCAACTGAAACTCAATGCTTTTAAAACAACAGCAATGGAGAGGGAAGGATAAATGCTTCACGTGACAGAGAAAAGTAGAGTGAAATCCTCTAGGTGCTGACTGGGTGGTGGGTGTTTAAAGGCTTTTCAATACCAGAGAGAAGATACTCTGATCTAAAATCAGATCCTATGGGACTGGATTATCTTGGATGCTCCGGGTTGGTACCTCCCTATGAGGAATTTATTCACATAGTAATACTATGTGGGCCAGGCTGGTCTTGAGCTCACTGTCTTCCTGCCTCAGCCTTTTGAGTGCTGGCATTACAGGTGTGTGCCACTATGCCTGGCTCTGCTAAGGATTTTTAATATTCTCTCTATTGCTCATTGCAGTCTTCACTGCTTCACAGGCATAGTTTGTCAATTAGGAGGTAGAGACCAGGAGAAAGCCCTCCTGCATTTGAGTGGATGGGAAACTCTGCCCGTTACTGATTCAGCCTGGTTGTGGAACCTTGTATCTCAGCGGGGAGTTCCTCAGCACTGCTTTGCTACTCACTGCCTTTCCTTTTGAATGGTGAGAAGAGCATGCTTCCCAAAGAGGAGCCAGCCCTATGACCTTAGGAGCTGTGAAGCCACTCAGTACCTCAACTAAGAATGCCTTTGTGCTGCTTTTTGCTCGGAATTGTTAGCTTTCTGATACCATTGTAGGAACATGGTTCAGAGCAGATTCAAGCCTTGTCTCTACTGATGATTTGTATGGACTTAGATATTTGTATCCTTCACTGGATTTGCTTCCATTTGCTTCTTCTACTTTTAGAATCAGGACCAGGCTTTTATATGAGTGTGAAAAATGCATTATATATTGCTATACCATTATATTCTTATTTTCCTGGCTTTCTGAGACCAATTCCTTTTGTTTTATTAGTATTGCCTGAAATGGAACAAACCTGTCTGTTTTTATCTTCTGAATAAAATCTTATCAGATAGCTTCTTTGGGGGAGGCTGGAATAATTAATTACCCTCCCCCATCTTCCTCAATACATTTAATTTGAACTTTCTTAATGAAAACTCATTTCTCATAAATGCTGGGTTGGACCATTTTGTGTGTGTCTGCTCTGTCCACCTGTGAGTGATGTGTAAATAAGAGGCAATCTGGTGATGAGTTTTGCTTGTGTCATGTGGAAGGGTGGAGAGGGAGGAGGGTTTGATGAATAGAGGCAACCAGAAAATGTACTTGATAATAACATGGCCATGATTGATGTTGCAATTCCTGAAAAATTATCATTGTGATATAATTATTTGTTTATGAACTGTGCCCTGAGACTCCCAAGTTTTAGATTATTCATGGCACAGATAAAACTCCAAAGTCAATAATTCATCAAGGGCATAATGGTTTTGCTTCAGGGAGGTGGGGGGGGGTCACACGGATATTACACCCTGTTTCTGACACTTCCACTATAAATCTGAGCACCTTTCAGCACGGTGTCACCTCCTTATCCTCTGCTCTCTTTGTTCCCTTAGTTTTAATAGTTCATCCATATTATTTCTAAAAGCCAAAATTTTGTCTTATTTTTTTTTCAGAAAGATAGTTCTAACATAACCTTTTTTTTTTTTTTTTTGGTAATATTTTGTGACTCCAAATAGGACAAGGTGAATTGGAGTAAGTGTCTGCATGTCCCCAGAAAAGTATAGGACAAAAGCTGGAAAACCAGGAGCTAAAAATTCTAATTCTGGAAAACAAACGTTGGTGAATATATTTGGGCTATTCTCCTTGATTTTGACCAATAAAAAGGATTAAGGAGCCTCCCAAATATTCAGGATATTGAAGGGTTAGAGACCATAATTCTATTTCAATTTTAAGTGGATTTTATACACATGTACTGAAACCATTGGCATTTCCGCTCCAGATGTTGGATCCATGATGGGGCTGATGTGGTCCCTTAATTCTTCCTAGTTCTTCCTCGTGGCTGGCTTTCTCATGTCTCGGTTTCCTTACAAAGGCGTGAGTGCCCCCTGGAAGTGTTTGTTATGGGTGCTCTATGTACCTGTACCAAGACTTCAGCAAGTACGTGGGTCACGTCTCCATCTTCTACAAGTTGTGTGAAGGGCATGTATGGGAAGCACAGTGAAGCGGAGAGGTCCTTTGAGAGGGACTGGCCTTTGCTCACCTCCCATTCTTAGAGAACCCCTGCCCTCTGTTCAAGCTTTGGCACGGTGGGTGAGAGCGGTGCTGGTGGAGGATGCAGACCTAACTGTAAAGAGACCGGGGTGCTCTGGCAGAATAGAGGTTTGAGTTAAGATGGTAACTTGATATAGCAACTAAAAACCGGATACAGTCATAAGGTGCCTTGATTAAGGGCTAGAGTCCTAAATAAGAAGATGGACTAGGACTTGTAGACCATGCAGAGCCTGTACACGTCTGCAGCCAAGCCATGTATCCTTGGCTATAGCTGAACATGGGCTCTTATGAGTGGCCTTGTCTTCCCCCGACCCAACCCAGCATGCAAAGCTGAAGTCAGCCAGCACCACTGCGTGTGATCTTTCCATATATTTCTGGTTTTGAGTAGCTAGGTGTTGTAGTTGTAATTAGTACAGATGATGTAATAATGGAGCAAACTAGGTCCTTAATCTAACGAGATTGGTATCTGTGGAGAGCAGAGGAACTCCTGGGTGAATAAAATCCAGAATGAATATGTGCTGTTGACATTGGAATAACTGTATCAAGGACCCCATAGCCTCAAGCTTTTTCTCCCTCAGAGACTTATGGCCTGAAGACTGCTCCCCTCCAGGGAGTTCTCCCACTGAGACCAGCTAAGCCTGTCTCTTTGATGTGGCCGCACACCATAAACCCCGCCTCTTTGCTTATCTGTAGTTACCCCATTTCCTTTCGCAGCTCCGCAATCACCCCACCTCTCTGCTCAACTTTATACAGTCAACAGGCTGTGCTTCTGGAGTGCTACCTTTTCTCTAGTCGGAGAGCACAGATCACCCTATCCGAGATTTTCGTGTGTCCATGTGTCTTTGTTCCTTACTGACCCAGTCAAGTCTGTCCGTGGAGCTGCATTGGGCGTGGCAGGTGTCCTTCGACGGGAGAGGTACAGCAGGGAGCTCTTTGCAAACATGTGGGACTGGGGGGGGATGGGGATTGCAGTGTTAAGGATTGCTGGTAAGCAGAAGCTCCGAGAGAAGCTTGGAGCCCAGTCTATCTCAGAGTCTTCTTTGCTGCCATGGCTTCAGATTTCTAGGCTCTAGGAGATGTGAGAGCCACCCAGCTTGTGGTGCTAGGAAGTCCATAGAAGGGAGCTGATGAACACTCAGATATTCAGATGCCAGTGTCTAGAGCATTAAAGAACCCAGCCAACAAGGCCATGGGTGGAACTGGCCTTCAGCCTGTAGCTTTATTGGAATTTGACATCTATCTTCACATCTTTGAAAGCTATGCAGATGGAGGAGAGTTTAGATTTCGTCGATTTGACAGCAGAAGGAATATTTCAGTTCCAACCTTTTATTGTAACTCTCTTCCAACAGTGGGTTGGAAAGACCCTCAGCATTAAAATTTCTCCACATGAGGCTCTGTCTTCATCTCTAACAGTCTCTGGAAGACTGTTGCCTGTGCTCATCTAGGATGGTATTTTAATATGCTTTCTTTGGAATTCAGTAGTTATTATATAGCTGGTGGCAGGATTCAATGTCACAGTTTGCCAAGTTACCAACTGCTTAGATCCTTTCCTCTTCTCTCTCTGATTTATCTACATAGTTGTTGGATACAGAGAGGACAACATTGTAGACACACACAGTTAACTACCCCACACTTCTCAGTGAACCGTTCTGTTCACGAACGGGTGAACTTGATGCTTTAGTCACATTGAACTCCCTCTCTTGATACAAACTCAAGAAGTCCTGTCAAAAATGGGTACTTTCGGTAGAATCTTTGCCCCTTGATAGGCTGTGCTTGTTTTATTGTCTCCTTATGGCCTCTGCTCAACTGGTCTTCTCAGGGCCAACACTGTTTGCAAATCATAGTACTGGGCACTCGGAAGGTCCATGGAGAGTTTCCCGGTCACCTTCTTTCTTAAGAATGGTTTCCTAGGGAACACAAGATAGCAGAAGGCAGCGGTAGGTGTCCACTCACGTTAGTATTGTAGAGGGGTTTCCAATTCCTCTTGTTCTTAGCAGTCTTTGGGAATGATGCTACTTGACAAGACTTGTCTGTGAAAAACCGCATGACTTAAAGTGCCAGCAAAGGGTTTCTTCCTTGTCTTCCCTTGTTTTCCAAGAACTTCCCTCTATGGTTTGGAATCTGGAGAAGAGATTTGGCTTGACAAGACCACCTTCTGTGCTGGCTTTTATACACTGCTACCTGTTCTTAATGCAGTTCTCAGGCCAAATGTTAATTCTTAGTTGATGAAACATTCTCAATGTAAAAGCACTTTGTTTAGGAGTAGGGAAGATGAGTAAGAATTACCATCCATAAGGACCAAACACAGCTTCTTCAGTGTGCACAGTTTTCCTGTTCTTCATTGCTGAATGAATTTCACCATCAGCTGGAAGACCAGAGGCAGGACAGAGAACTGGCTTCTGCACACCCCCTCCTCATTTGATCTTCTGAAGGAATTAGAGCCCTGACAAACTTACTGCCAGGCTGCAAAGGAAAGGCTCTGTGCTTGTGCAGAACTGGGGACTCTGGGTGGGCTGCCAGCCCTGATGCTGGGAAAGCAGCAGGGTGCAGGATGGGCGGGGGTCTGCCCCTGGAGCTCACTCACCTTCCGTGACTGGGAAGTTGCTTCATTAGCGACCTACATCACCTCTGAAGGGACCGTGTTGATGCTGAGATAAGATTCTGGGATTTCTAGCACTTCTCCTGAAGAAGGGCTAATGACTGTGAGGACCAGAATTCATCTAACACGTCTGGCTTACCCCCGCCAGCCCTCATTGCCACCACTTCTGGATCATAGGGCTAAATGTCCAGAGGTAGAGTGCCATGGGTGATGATCGGCATCGTCCACCACCACTTATACAACAGTCCCTGTGCCTTCCTGAGACACTGAAAGCCATCCCTAAGAGTACTGTGGGTGGCCCCTTCTCTTCACCAATCATTTGTTAAGGACTGTGTTTCTAGCTCTAATTTGCCTTCTCAGTCTTAACTATATAGTCCTCATCTGACTCTCAGGAGCAAAGAGAAAGAAGGGAGCTGGGCAAAGTCTGTTGTGTTCCTTTCTTTAAGTGCTTCTGACTAGGGTCCCACATAGTGAACTGTAGAGAAACCTAGGGTCATGCAGACCTAACCACCCTGCCATACCCATGTCTCCATCAACAGCCACTAACACAATGTGACCAATGTCACTCAAGACTTAAGCCAGGGCGGTGATAGCTACTACTTTCTGCACTTTTTGTGCCAAAGCTTGTCTTTGTCAGTTCAAGCCACTTGTCTGTTTTTTGTAGTGTAGAGCGTTGACTAGTGACCCATGTCATCCTTACCTTTGAGGTAATGATTGGTGCTTTAGAGAATACTTCAGATAACCTGCCTTCAAACACAATAGGACCCATGTTGACTTCACCATAACACAGCCCAACTACAGCTTCCTCAGCCTTTCCACAAAGTAGGCACTGAGCATAGAGGACATAAGCAATGAGACAGTTGGTTATACTTTGTAGATCATAAGACATGAAAATCCAGAGTGCATTTAAAATGATTAATGTATGAAAACGGTCACCACGCCCTGTGCATTAACCAAGAAAAAATGCACTCCTCCCACAGAGGTTAATGTTGCAGGCCCATTGTCCAGCTCTGATAACGTGCACAATTGATGCCTGCTATGACAATGAATTTGGGTAGCTGGAAACTCAGGATGGTTGCAAGTTCCGTGTAGTATTTGGATTAGCATCAAAGCCTGTGCCTTGTCAGCCTCATGAGGAAACAAGCTACATATACATATTTTTTTCTCCAAAAACTAGCAAAAATAGAATGTGATTTATTATTTTTTTTTATAAAAAGCTTTTTCATTTTTAAAAATAAAGAGTAATGATCAAGGTACCTGCTTAAACAAATACTACCAGCATTCATTAGTTAGGATGATTACATGTAAAAGAAATGATGCCAGATAGTAACAAATCCAAGAGAAGTTTATTATGAAAATGGCACCTGCGGATGAAAAAATTAAGTTACATAAAGACAACCATGTGTGTGACATGTATGAGAACCTACAAAAGTATAAAAAGAACCCTGTTGTAAATGAAGTATGTACATTTCTGATTTGCAGCATTATCAATGGTCAATGAAAAAATGTCTCAAAGTAAGCCAGGCACTCAGGAAGTTAAGTCCGGTTAGCTTCACACAAAACAAATGTAGCATAGCTCTCGCTTTGTAATGTTTTAATTATTTTATATATGTTGTAGAGTTGGTAACACTGCTAAGGTTTTTACGAACAGAATATCCCTTTCCCCATTATTCAGCTACGTGGCACCAGTCTCCTCATAAAAGTTTTCATATATTTGTACAAGAAATAGTTAAAAACACAGACACAGTCTTCACAGGTAATGAAGTGGTTTTTTTTTTTTCATTTTGTAATTTTTAAACACTATGGATTTAGACAGCAGCTGTGATTATCTGTTAGTTTAAATCACCAGAAATCATTTTGACACAACACAGAAACATTTATAAAAGAAAAAAAAAAAAAAACCCAGCAGTCTAGCTGTTCTTTGTAGCTGATAGGTGCATTCCCTTGATTGTTCGATAGCTAGAGTACGGCTTCCAAAACTAATCTTTAAATTTCTCCATCGGCTTTCTCCATCTTCTAAATGGACTTAAGTCCTTCAAGAGGCCCAGTGCTAAGATTTGTGGCATTTAACTTCCTTCTGTTATATTCCACCATGGCCTGGGCCCAACTCACGGAATCCAAAGTTCTAGAGGAATCCACTCAGCACAGTGATAAATCAAAGGACAGCCGAGTTACTATATTATCATTGCACGAATAAACAAATATATATGACAATTCTATATTCCATTAACCCCTCCCATTTTTTTAAAATGTAGATTGGCCTTTAAAATAATTTTCTATATCACTGGTAATTGCTTTATATACTGCTCCATCAGCCAACCTGAAAGGAAACCAAAGAAAAGCACCCACTGCTTATAGGTAGAGCACAAAGGACTCTGGGAATGTTAACAACTGAAGCTGTATGGCATCAATTTATTTAATATATCTGAGCATTAGTCTTCAGTGCTCTGTATAGCACTCCAGAAGAGAAAGACATACCCAGAATTCCATTGTGGGAAAATGGCTCCATTAACCTTGAGCTAGTTAAGAGTCTTTTTTTTTTTTTTTTCTTTTTTCTTTATCACTGAGAATGAAATAGATTTGGGGCATCAGAAAAGGGAAGCAGAGGAGAGAATGGGGGAGACAGGGAGGAAAAGACAGGAGAGTCAGGGAGAATATACAATAAAGCAACAGCAGGGACTTGGAAAAGTAAAACAGGATCCATAGACAATAGAAGCAGTATGAGTGACACCACGGAGAAAGGCCACCACACGAAACCACTAACCCCCAAGAGTCACCGATTCACTAGGACTGCAGGAATGGGACTGTGCCACTCCACTAGAGACAGAGCACAGAAAAGACAGCGGACAAAACGACTACGTTAGCTTAGCATATACTGCATATAGAAACACACACTGAAACTGCAATGGGACCCACAGCCAAGGACACTACACGTCGCACACATTACAGCTCTCACGTCTGGTATCAGACGCCTTAACAAACAGCTGCCAAAAATGAAGTGGGAGAAGAATCTATACTGGACAGTCATTTGGAGTGTTTGACACCACACTGATTTCTGGCAACAAAGACAAAAGAGGCTATTTTTTTTCTTTTTTTTTCTCTTTTTTTCACTGAATGTGCAGTTTTCAGTTGCAGTCATCTGTCTGAAGCTTATTAGCCCATTCTTTAGTTTTAAAAACTTGTTGGTTTCAATTCAGAAATAAGAACCAAAGGGAAATAAATTCCATCAAATCAGCCCCAATACAACCTGGGTTCTTTTCTTAGCAAGAAATGAAAACCAAACACAAAAACCCAAATAACCAAACCAAACCAAAAAATGTTAACTATTTCTCCTTTTCCCTCTTTTACTCTGAAGTGTTACTGAAGTTGCAAAGTCAGCCTCAGTTGGACTGAGGAAGAAAAAAAAAAAGCTCAGCAAAAGGCAGTATGTACTTGAACTGCTCCTCAAATCAGTCTGAGTTGTTCAAAGCCCCCTTTTAATAGGGCTTTCCTGACCCACTAAACTGGAAGTGAGGCTATGTTTGTTAGCTGGGAGGTAAAAACCTTTTAAGTCCTGCAGCAAATGTTAATGAGGGCTTTGTCTTAACTAACCAAGGAGACTGTAGCAACGGGGCTCCAGACCAGGACAGAACACATTTTCTTTTCCAAAACCCAGCCCGGGAGCTGCATTTTGTATGAAGACATTACACATTAATAAATGATAGCACCATGGTTTTAGAAATTAAGTTAATGTTTCAGTAATTAACACTTAGTCCAACTTTTTTTTAAAAAAACATTCTAGTCACAGGCCAGAAATTAAGTTTAAGAACCCAAATTATTTTTATGTGCAAGTAAGAAAATCTTAAAATCTTAATCATAAAAAGAATTAAATTCTGCATAAAATTCTAAAATACTATTCCCCTATTTTCAAAGGAATTAGGAACAGGAAAACAAAAAACACCCACCCCATTTCATTTGACTTAGTCAAACAGGGCACAATCATTTATGCTTGTCTTTTTCCATCTTGATCATATCAAGATCTTTAGGAAGAAAACCCAATGGTTGTCACTTGAGAAATCTCTTGACCATAAGACTGAGTATTCTATGGCAGAGGCATATACACATTAAAGACATCTTAATAAAGATGCAAAGGAAAGTCAAACAACCCAACACACATCTTAGGAGACGAAATGGCAGGCAACCGGTCATCAGACCCTCCGAAGGCAAAAAATAAACAATGTCTTTACAAGAAAGGATAAGTCCAATGAAAGAAAGACGGGGGTGGAACGGGGCCGCCGTGTTGCGAGAAGATGCTGACCAGCTCGAATTCAAAGTGCTAGAATGAAAGGTCTGAACGAAAAAACGATGCCTCCGAGCGGGGCCCTGCTCAGTCCTCCTTGCGCTCCAGAGTCTGTGCTGCGTGGATGCCGTTGCTGTAGACGGGGAAGGGCAGCGTGGAGAAGAGTCCCTCGGCCGTGGTGAACACGTTGCCGGCAGGCATCTGCGTGAGGCTGGCCGCGCTCACGGCGCCGCCGAAGGGTCCGGACATGTTGAGGCGGTGCACGTGGTGGTAGAGCATTTCCATGGGCGTCTTGGGGTCGAGGCCGAAGCCGGGGCTGTTAACGTCCACGAAGTTAACAGCGTGCGCGTTGGGCAGCAGGTTGCCCTGCATGGCCAGGGTCACCTCGGCGGGCGCGTAGCGGATGGTGCCCGTGGTGTAGACCCTCTGCGCTGCCGTGCTGGTGGCCGCCAGGGTCCCGGTCACCCGGTGCACCAGCGGGAGCACGACGTTGCCGGCCTGCAACCTCTGCAGGGCCTCCAGGTCCCCAGTGTACAGCAAGGAGTTGGACGCCCCGGGGCCGCCCCCGCCCGCCGCGCCCCCGGGGTGCTTGTCCCGCGGGGACGCCGAGAGCGGGGGCGACAGCGGGTCGGAGGCCGCCTGGGCCGCGCCGCCGAACTGAGTCTTGCGGGCGGCGGCGCCGTCGGCGCCCGGCGGGGTGAGGACCGAGTCGGGGATGGCCACGTGCAGCGCCCCGCCGCCGCCGCCGCCGCCGCCGCCGCCCTGGGCCTGCGGGGACGGGAAGTGCTCGGAGGTGGGGGGCTTGGTCATGCTGTACGGGGACTCGTTCCTGGAGATCTCCCGGTTGGGCGGGTAGTTCCAGATGCTGCTGTCGTTGTCGAAGTTGATGGGCTCGGCGATCTCCGTCTTGATCTTGAGCACGGAGGCGCTGTGCGGCGACGAGAGCAGGCGCGGCGGCTCCACCAGGCCGGCGTCCAGGCCCGGGCTGGACGCGCTGGACAGGCGCCGGCGGCTGGCGCTGCCGCCCTTCTGCCGTTTCCGCCGCCGCTTGCGCTTCTGGTGCTTGCTGGACGCCTGCGCGCCCGCCTCGCCCGCGCTGTCCGAGTCCTTGGCGCTGTCCGACGTGAGCGACTCGCACGGCTGCAGCCGCAGGTCCGCCTCGCTCTCCACGTAGCGCTCCACCTTGATCTGCATGGGGCCCGCCGCGCCGAAGCCGTCCTCGGCCGCCTTCGGGGGCTCAAAGTCCGAGTGCTCGAAGCTGTCGTCGCTGTCGCGGCTGTCCGGGTGGCTGGAGCTGTGGCCGTCGTCGTGGCAGGTGGCGTCCTTCTCGCACGCGCGGCCCGACTTCTTGCGGTCGGGCTCGGGGTCGTCGCTGTTCTCCGACTGATTGCCCTTCTCGTCGGACTTGGAGTTCTCGTTGTCCTCTGTGTGAGGCCCGCGGCGGCGGCGGGAGCGGGGAGAGGGCAGAGAGGAGAGGGGCGTTAGCAGGGCAGCGAACTCAGGGCCCGGACGGAGGCTAGCGGAAGGGGTGGGCCGCAGGACGGCAGCACCGCCCCTTCCGGTAGGCCTTCCGCCAGCGAACAAAGCCTACCCCAGGGGCTGGGGCAGGACCCCACGCGGCCCTGATCCACCACGTCAGACACTGCCTGTGCACGGGTGGTGCTTAGGCACAGTCACGTGGGGGCGTCCTGCGGGCACACACAGGGAGGCAGATTAACTCGGGATATGTGTGGTAGGGACACGGAAGACAAGACGGTGGAGGGTCAGGTGACCGCTAGACGTTTGTGCTCTCCACTGTGAGCACTTTACTCATTATTGAAAACCACATTCTATGTCTCGGGGTTTTCCTCCTCCACGCTGGTATTCACTATTTGACTCTTTTTTAAATTTGCGTTTGTCTCTTTCTTCATCTATAAGCTCATGATAAGGGTTTTTTTTTTTTTTAAACTACTATATAAACGAGAGGCAGAGACTATTCTAGAACCTCAGCGCTGTGGGGAGGGGCCGACAAGACTTCACATTGTAGGGGCCAGGCATACAAGCTCCACCACGAAGTGTGCCCTCACGCCCCAAGCTGTGTTTGGGGCACAGGCATTCCTGTTCACAACCCTGGAGTTCAGGGCCTCTGCGGGCAGCAGGCTGATGGAGGGACCTAGTCATTTGCCTTGTTTGAGGGAGAAGAGATTTTCTCAGCAGCCACGGCCTCAGGAGGCTTAGAGGGATGCTGATTTCTATCGCTGTGCCACAACAGTTGTGGGCAGCAGACCGGATTACAGTCCGGGTGAGCCTTTTGCCTACTCCAGCCTGCATTTTCCCTTGTTCAGCACTGGCACCGCTGTACTGGAGAATAATCTTTGCTCACGTGAGTCTGTGGGAGGGGACTGGGAATGCAAAGGCTAAAGTTCCTGTAGCTGCTGGGATCTACCTTGCTCTTCATATCACTCAGGAAGTCCCTCAGATAACCACAAATGGGTTAGTATGGAGTGGTACAGATACTTATGGGAAAAAAAAAAAAAGTCTAGCACCCAAAGTTTATTTGCCTGTGCTAGCATTGCATTAACCTAAAAGTTGCTTACTGCGGCAAAGGCTCTGGACTAACTTCTGCCCCTTGTGGATGGATAGTAGGGAATAGTGAACAAGACGTAAAAAAGCCTCTAGCCATAGACATATATCCTGTTTCAGAGGCTCCATTCGGGGGCTGGGCGGGACGGGAAGAGCTCTTCCTGGTACTTACTTCTAGCTGTGGAGCCTGGCTCGGTCCTTCTATAAGGAATGGAGGGCTAACGTCAAGTGATTACTTAATCTTTCCCACATGTTACCGAAGTGATGTATACATATGTGCCACAAAGTATATACACATATGTTTACACGTAGTATGGATAGATACAGTTGTCTGTTTTGAGATAGTCAGGAGCAGCTTAGTAGATACAGCCTGTTTCATGACTTGGCTGGTTGCTATGGCCTCTGACGGTGGCCCTTTTGGTGCTGCCCACCCCTCCATGTCCAGATTGGGCAATCCTTAGCTGTAGAGCATGAGAAGTAGTACCTGTAATACCTGAGGTGTCTTTAGAGTCTGATTCCGAGTCGGAGGTCTCAGAGGACTCTGAAGTTTTCTCTGGCAAATGTGGGAGCTGTGCAATGTCCATGGGCGTGTCCTTGTACTCGGGATTACTGCGGGAAGGAAGACATCTGGTCAGGAGTGCGGGCAGTCGTCTTCTGAACTCCCTAGCCCGAAATTTCTGGACTTGGGGAAGTTTAGAGGACTAAATGGGAAATCATTTCTCAGCTGCTCACGGGACTGTTCACGGAAGCCTGGATTGTGTGTGCTCGGGTGCAGGTGCGCCCTGCCACAATGATTGAATACCCAAATGCTGCATGAAAGCCACTAAAAAGCTTTTAAATAATCAGGTACCACTGGGGGCCCGAGAACTGTGGTGCCTGGCGCTCCTCCTGGTATAACACCTGGGGGCTGGGCCAATGAGAGGAAATCTCCGAGATTGATTCTCACACCACCTGGTGCATCCCGCCTTCTCTTGTGCTCCTAATGAGTCCATTGCCTCAGTACTCTTGCCTCGGCCCCTCGATGCAACTTCTCAGCTGTTCGGATGGCTCCGAAACTATGGGGGGCTGGGGGGGTGTTTCATGGCAGGGCCCTCAGTGCCTAACGATCTGTCAGAGGCACAGGTGCTTCTGGGACGCGAGGCTCCTGAACCGTCAGCACACCCATTACAATCACAGTTTCATCTGCTCATGCGGTGTACACCTGTGGCTTGTTAGCTGGGACGCTGATTGCAGCCGGAGAGGCCCGGTGTGAGAGAGGCCCTAGCAGAACGGGTCCAACCTCGTGTACACAAGTGTGCTTGATGTTTGTTCTGCCTTTAATGTAGAAACGAGCCTCTTCCGGAAAGGAAAGGCTTGGTCTGCTTGAGCTAGCTGTCCTCTGGAAAAGCCCATCCCTGGCTGCAGGATTCATGATCAGGAGGGGCTTCTGTAACCTAAAGGCAGGAGGAAGGCATCCTGCATCCCAGTTCGGAATGCCTCTTCTGCCTTGTACATGGCTGGCCAAGGCGGCGGCAGCAGCTGATTACAGGCTCGCTTGCTACTGAATCCCCCACATTAAGAAGTCACTGTTTCAGTCTAAAATCGCAAACATCCCTGGGAGGGTTAACTCACTGAGATGGATTATCAGGCATTTACTCCTTAGTGTGAATTAGCTCCAGCAGCAGCAGCTTTCTCTAGATAATCAGATGAGACTAATGGCAGGAAGGCACGCTGTGCAGTCTCAGTGCTCTTCGGTTAGATTTCAAGAAGTGCTGTCAGGGAATGGGATGGGCACTGAGGGCAGCCATTCCTGAACAGTGGAAGATGAGCATGGAGTGGACCCAGAAGTGAAGTAGTATTGGGCAAGAGTAATCTTTTTTTTTTGGCTAAGAAGGTGGGAAATAAAAGCCAAGTTAAGAGTTTTTCTTGTACCAAGTTTTTCTTGTCTTACTAGAGCTCCAGCCTACAGATGGCAGCTGTGAGTAACTGGCTTGTGAACTTGCCTGCCTCTCAACCCACTGGCAGCAGTTTCCTGTAGGCTTGGTGCCATGGAGGCTCAAAGATCATTGTCTCCAATTCCCTGTCTGTTATTATTGATCTCGGGTAGGTCTTCTACCACACATGAGGCCATGGCACTGAAGCCTGAAGACTGGCCTTTGATGGCCAAACTGTTTTCTTTCTATCCGTATGGAATTTGATGAGATAGAATTACCAAGTGCTTGTGGGCTGGTTGAGTTTGACTCTTGGCTACATTAATGGTGTTGATCCAAACTTATCTCCTATTCCTTGCTACTTCTGCCATTTCCAGCAGAGTGGGAAGTCATGAGGCCAATGAGGTAATCTGAAGATTCTCATGGAAAGTAAATAGTTACCAATAAATAAACAAACACCAGTATTTTCAAGGAGATACATAATAACCAGTAAGCAAACCCCACAGATTTTAATAACAACTTGATGATCTCCAAGCCCTGTAGGGCACTAACATGGTACGCATACTGTCTAACCTGCAGTGAATGTTTGCTGGCATTTAATTCTTCATAGTGAGGCCACCACTGTCTAGTAAAAGAGCCTCAGTACCCTCTATCTTGTTCTATCTTTTTGTTTGTCATAGGAGCTCTCAATAGTAGAAAGAAGGACTGTTTCATAGAATAACTGAAGTGGATCCCTTGATTCAGAACCATCCTAAAAAGATCATAACCATAGAGGGTGGTCCTCATGAAAATCAAGCCTCGGAGAAAGCCACATGAAATATACTTTTACCTTTAGAGAGAATTAATATAGAGCAGAAGGGGTCAAAAAAGGTAGATAAATGAAAACTCTTATAAGAGGTATCCATTAAGGCCCTCTCCAGAGCAATAATCATTAGTGTCTGATTGATATGCTGCGGAAGGCAAACACACTCATGCCTTCCAGTCATCACCAAAGTGTGGGAAACACTGAAGGGCCAGTGTGCTGAGGCAGGCTCGTTAACATCTCAGCTCCATTTGGCTGTCTCTAAGAAAAATGGGACTTAGGTAGTCTTTGTCGAAATTATCAGCCAAAGGGCACCAGCTTCCATTCCTTAGCTCTCCTGGAAGTGTTTCTATTCAGAATACACATGCTTCCTGCTTGGTGCTTTAGGAAAACAAAGACTAGAGTGAAGGCGGTGGGTAGTGGCCACACCAAGCACTGTGGCAGCTCTGTGACAAGTCCAGTGGCGAGCTTCCCAGACTCAAGCTCAAATCATCCAGGCTATTGGTTTCAGTGACTTTACTGCTTGTTGGAATCCCAAAGCAGAGCAGACACAAAGCAAGAGAAAGAAAAGGTACTTCATACCAGCATTTAGGAAGCAGTTGTATTTGGATTGCGAAGGGTACACATTTTAAGAACATGAAGCTTGACTGAGAGCTCAGAGCTTCAGGCAAAAAGAGATTATTGTTATTATTATTTACACTGAGATTGTCAGTACTCTGGCAAAGTGGTTCATCTTGCTTACTAAAATTTGAGTGCTCAGAGATCAAAACCCTATGCAGAAGGCTGAAAGGATAAAAAAGGATGGAATGTAGGAAGAAGCTCTCTGCTTCCCTGCTCTCCATCCTCCCCCCCCTGACCCCCTACCCGTCCTGGTTCTGTTTGCGTTTTCAGGGACTGTCGTGCAGAGGCAGAGGCATAACTTGAGATGCGTTCTAGGATGCAGCTGCAGGCAAAGGTCTCTGGGTGGAACTCGTGCCAGGGAAGGAGACCAGTTTCTGCAGAGCTGCCCAGAGACTGACAACCCAAGGCGTAGTGGGCTTTAGTCTTCTCCCATTTCTTTGAATCTTTCCACGTCCCTGTCAGAAGACAGTGCTCACGACCTGTCAGCGACTAACACAGTGCAGTTTCTAACCGAGAGGGAAAGGAAACAGAAAAGGTACCTAAGGAGATAATTCACCCAGATGATGTTCTTCTCGTTTGCGTTCTTAGCATTGATAGCTATGGTGGCACTGGACTGTATCCAGATGTAGCCGCCGTTCTTCTGCATCCAGCGGTAGTACTTTGTCACACACTGACCTTTGTTCAGCACTGGGGTGGAGCAGAGGGAGAGAAAACAAAACAGAAGACATAGTATTAAGACTGTCATCGAATGATTTTCGTCTCTGCCCAGCCTCAGACCAAAGCCTGGGGAGCCCAGTGTATGCCTGACTTAAGGTGCCATTAGCACAAATGAAATCAACACCTCATTGGAGTAGCAGCTGCCCAGCTAGGGTTACTGGCATTTGCAGCGAGGCTGTATTCCCTTCTGGGAAGCTATGGTGGGAAAGGAAGAATAAAAGGACTACTGATCTTTTTGGCTCAGAGCACACCTAATGTGGTGTGCATATTGTCATGGGTTTAACAGCGATGGTGAAGAAGGCAAGTCTCTGTGTGATTTATGCATGGCTTCGAGTTCCACTCCTCGAGATTCTGGATATCTGAATGGTTCTGAAGACACCTTACCCCTCTGTCTTTGATCATTTTCCTTCAGCCTGAGAAGTACCAACTTGTGTCCTTAGCCATTTGTTCCTTTTGATCTTGTCTTACAGAATTTATAGTCCTTGGATGAACTAAATTTACATTGGTCAGCTAGGGTAAATTGTGGCGAGACAGCTGATGGCTGGAGCAAAATAAATCCCCTCTTCGAGTCAGAGAGAAACAGTGGCCTAAGAGAGGCCCAGCATTGACTCGACTGGAGCCAAACAGAGTGACAGCTCCACACAGACGCTGAAATATGGCACAAAATGAAGGAACAAGTAAAAACAACCAGTAATGTGAACCGGCGCCTTTAAATACCCACTGTAAGAGAGCTTTAAAATGCAGATGTTAAAAACGATACTTTAACCAGAATCCTGCCAAGTTGAAATAGATTTGATTTGTATCTGGGTTCTCCTGAGCTAGTAAAAGGGAAACTGCAGTAAATCATCCCTTAAATAAAGTGCTATGGATGGGGATGGTGAGAGAGAATGCAGGGAAGGCTGTGCATTAGGACAGAGACCGCCTCTGGTGCCCCCCCACGCTCACCAGCCTGCCAGCCACTAGAGGGCAGTGCGCACCCATCTACACAACCCACTTTTGGCATGTCCTTGTCTCCGTCTGCTAAAATGAAAAACCTCTAACTGCTGTAATAAATTTGGCTAAATTAGCTGCTAAATGGTTATCTCAAGTAATATGTATTTGCATTAATCATCTTGCTCTAAACCAGAACAAGCCAGAGTCCTAAAGACGTAGTAAATTCATATTGTCCATTTAATTACGGCTAATAAGTGCTTCATATACAATAGTTTCATGAAGTACATTTTGATTTTTTTGGGGGTGTGTGTGGATGGGGAAAGGGAGTCACTTTGGGAAGAGCAAGGTTTCAGGCGGTTGAAACTCTTCCTTCCTCTGAAAGTGGTCACAAATCAAGCCTTCACACACTATGTCTATAAGCAGATAGGCTTTTATGCTTTTCTCCCTCTCTCCCCCACCCTCTTTTCCCCTCACAATATGCTAAATGGATGGTTGTAAAATTTAATAATTATGTCTTCACTGTTGCTTGAAAAAGCCTTGATGAATACCTCACACAGTGGCAAGTTTTGTTTGAAGCCGCTGGACGGCTGGGGACCACCACCTTCCCCTGGCGGCAAGCTTACACAGGCAGCGTTGTGCGCTCCTCTTGTGGGCAACTCTAAGTTGTGCCATCCTGCATGCATGGCTTCCCAGACTACAAAACTCCCAGCTGAGGCAGCAAAGAGTGAGGTGCCAAGCATGCCACATGGCTCTTCTGTTACACCACTGTCACATACAACGTGAAGTGCTTTTATTCAGAGCTCCTCAGCCTGGTTACCTGTTAATTGAGGACAGTGGCTTATGCAGTTCTTCACAGAGGAAATCACCATGCTCCAGTCTGGTCGGTGATATGATATGATATGATATAATTCTATGTGCTTTGTAACCAGAATAATTCCTCTTGGTTTATAGTATTTTTTTTTTTTTTTTAACAAAGGCAAGAAAACTAAAAAAAGTCTTTTCTTCAGAATCATATGGAAAAAATGCTGACTTGGCAGGCTAAGCTAGCAAGGCTTCAGTGGCAATTCTGGACCAGAATGGAACCCAGAACAGGCAACAAACAAACAACAGAAAACTCCAAACCCAGAGTATAGAGGACTGAATGAGGTATTTGTAAGATCAAGTTAAAATTGAAAGAAGCAACAGAAAGATCACCCATCCTTTACACTTTTTCTTACTTAAAACCCTAACCTCCCTGATGATTTTCAGATAAGGACCCAAGCAGCGTTCTAAGACAAAGAACTGGTACAATGCCATCTTTAGAAGATGAGGTAGGGCAGCTTGGTCTCCTTGAGGCATTTGCTGAGAAGATAAATACAAATTTATTAGGGTCCATGAATATATTAACTCATTCTTTCATTAAAAGCAGGCTAAGGGATGCCTAGCCAAGAATAAAGCCCCGAGTGAAAAAGAGGTAGGCAGGTGAGCTTTGATTTGAAGAGGTGGCCAGGGAGGAACTTCTTCCTCTTGGAGTCAGGGAGCACTGTGGCTGCCCTTGGGTCACTGTGGTGAATACCAAGGACTGGGTCTCAGAGCTTACGATGCACATTCTCTGGGTCATGATTGTTCCCTGCACTGGTCTTTAACAAACAGGATTTCACAAGAGTCACCATCTTCTCATGGTCTTCAATTGTGACTCGAGGATTGGTGTTTTCTGAATGAGACCTCCATGAATCGTTAGAAGAGAGGGCAAGATGTTAGCACCACGAAAGAACAAAACGATGATCAAAATGTTACCCAAGTTGCTTTTGTTTTCAAGTTGACATGAGAGAAGGTATCACAATGCTGCCTTTTATTCTGAACCAGGAATACTTTTTCCTCATATCTTCTCACAGAATATAAATTCATAACTTTGGGATGAAGCTTATTTCTTGAAAAAAATCATACTGGCAAATCAGTTGGATCATTCCAGCTGTGCCAGAGGCAGGATCTGACAGCTTTTCCTGAGCTCATGTTGCCCTAATCAGCTCAAGAAGAAAAGCCACATTGGTGCCACTTTGAAAGAGATTTTTAGTGTGCAATAAATTAGCGAATTTGAAAAAAAAACAAAAACAAAAAACCTCCAACCCTTTTTGAGTCTCTGTTACTTAGTAGCTGCTGTTGTTATTTTTGAGTTGTAGGTTTGAATAGTAGGGAGAAAGGAGGGGCTATTTAGGTCAGTCTTCTTCACAAAGTCCCTTTTGTGGAGAAAACCATAAATACGTACAGTAGAAGTTAGTTGACATGGCAGTCCTTCAGAATAGTTAACTATCCCTTGAGAAGACTCCTCATCAAGCCAATGAGGCCCAGAGTATGCTCACAGCCACACGTACAAACTACAATAGGAAGGAAGTAGAGGGAGAGGCGATACACAGGTCAGTTGATTTTTTTCCTGTAGCATCCATGAGATGTGGGCTGAGTACTGCTGACACGTGGCCTGGGAACATCTTTGTGGCTTGTTCTAAAGTGTGCACCCAGCTGTCAAGACTCATGAGGTGAGCTAGTCACCTCATGTATCCCTGAATGGACTGACAGGTCACCTCAACACATCTTTAGAAACCTGTTTTTTAAGGATATTAGTTTTTATTTAAAGATTTCAGAGAATTTCAATGACCTTTTCTTAGATTTCCACAAGTCATCCATGAAGATACAGGGAGAAGTAAGTTCACCAAGTTTACTTAGAATCTTGAATGGTCCAGGCATAATTTTCTTCCTTTTCAGTCCTAGTCTAACATAGCAGCAGTAGCCACTGGCAGCTGATGTTCTGAGGGAAACCTCCCCATCCCACCTTCCACACTGAAGATGCCTGACAGTTACAAACTGTGTCCCTGAGAGGGCAGAGCTGACCTTGGGTGAGGAACACAGCAGAAACAGACTGAGTTCTTGTGGTTGAGGCCTATCTACCTAGCAATTAAGGAACCACCACTGAGGGTCTGCCTGACTTTTACTCAAAACACTGTCCTGCCTAAATGGGCAGGGAGTGGCAAATAGTGTAGCCAAAAGCCATCTGTGAAGTGCTTCCATTTTAAAACAGGTGACCTTTGATCCTGATATCTTCCCTCAAATGAAGGATGGAATGATAAGCTTATTGAATGTCCTTCTAAAATGCTTGAGTCAAGAGAGAATATACAAGAATGTTCTGTTTGTAAATTATAGTCACTTTGTCTCCAAACCTCACAAACTATTTCTGTGGGGCATACCTGTGTCCCTGCACACAGTTCCCAACAGAAGGATGTAGGTTTCCTTGGGAAAACTTTGTTCACAGGCATAGATAGTGACTGAAAGGGCACAAAAGAAGCCAGTGTTGATGGCAGGGATATCATCCAATTAAATCAGCACAAATTTGCCTTCAGAAATATGAAGAAAAAAAAAAGAGAGAGAAAATGTGGTCTCTTCCTATTGGTCTGTCCTACAAAACCCAAAGCAGAGTCCAGATAGTAAGTTAGTTGTAGGTCAAGGAGGAGGAAGGAGGTCTGAAGGTGAACACGCGTCATTTAGCAGAGTGCCTCTCAAAAGGACATTTAGAGGTTTGCATATGCATCAAAAAGCTGCAGTAGTTGGTGCGTTCTGTAAGTATAGAGTGACCAGGAAATGGTGAGCTCGCTGGGGAGACTTCACCCTGACGCAGCCGAGCAAAGAGTTCCTTAGCGTTGTGGCATAGGGGACACATCTGCAGCTCCCACAACCCCTCATTGAGCCACCTCCATCAATAGCTGTGGAGGGAGAGTAGAGCCTTTTGCTAGGAACTCAAACATGATTTTCAAATGCATTGAAATGGAGTGTGTGTGTGTGTGTGTGTGTGTGTGTGTGTGTGTGTGTGTGTGTGTGTGTAAAGGTGTGTGTGCTAAACTCATGCTTTCTGTTTAATGCCACAGTTGGGTGCTTAGCTGTGGCCACTGGTTTTCTTTCTACATTCACAAAACTGGCAGATGAAACATGAAAAAGAATACTGACTCTTTAATCTCTGCTTCTTCACCTAAGGCCCAAGGCAGGCTGACAGGGAACTTCATTCTGGAAACAGAATTTTTGAAAGAAAAAAAAAAATTTTTTTTGGATTACTTTTTCTTCTGCTTTTGAAAACTGTAGGCTACCGGAGGAATGAACCTGACTCAAGCTTAAAACAAGAACAAATTTCTTTATCTAAAAAGTTACAGTCCTTGATGCTTACAGGAAGGTCATTGTTAAAGTCCACGGGAGACACAGAACTGTAGCTGGAGACTTGCTAAGCGCTTTCTTTGCCTGCGATGGAGCCAGTTTGTCGGGTAGAGCGCTCAGAGGGTCGGTGAGGCCAGGCGCTCTCCTACAGACACTGCACTTAGTGAGCTGGAGATGTCCAAGCATCTGCACACTGGCTCCCCTGCCTCTTTCTTTTCGTAAACCTATGTGCTGAGCGGTATTTGGTGAAGTTGAATGAGATTTGATATTTAATGGGGGAGTTCCAAGCCTGAAGACAAAGGACCTACGATGTTCTGTGAATGACTATGCACTAACCATGGATTCCCGCTAATGCACTAACGGCAGGCCTCGCCTGAGCCGCTAGCTGTGGTTTACAACCTCAGAAAAGGTTTTGTCCTCTCACCCTGCCAACTGATAGGTCTTTATTAACTGCTAATATTGAATCATGCAGAAAACTTTCCATTGATTTAGGACATGTCAATTTGTTCAGTTTAAAAAAATAAATTTTGCTCTTCTCCATGATAATGTACGGAATCAGAGTTCAAGGCTTTTAAAACCTGATGGCATCGGTGTGGTGTTCTCAGAATCGAAGGGATGGTGGCATGAGTGACCGCTGAGATCTTAGAGGTTTATGTTTAAACTTTTATGTGTTATGGGTTTTCCCTGCACATCTGTATGTGCACCACATGTTTCCGGTGTCTGTGGATCACCTGGGGTTGGAGTAGGGGGGTGCTGGGAACTGAACCCTGGACCTCTGGAAGAGCAGTGTTCCTAACCACTGCACCATCTCTACACCCCTCAGAATTTTTTCAGGCCGCCTTTAGTCCAGCCAGGGGGTTTCAGCAATACTCACGCCTGCCTCTTCTAGCCTCAAACAATGAGGGACAATGCTTTTCTGGCCTCTATACCTTTCTTTTTGAAAAGATATTCTATTTAAAGGAGAAGCAGTCAACTTGGCATGGCACAAAAAAAAAAAAAAAAAAAAAGGATCTGGCTAGGAATGAGGACATGATAAGATTTCTCCAATCACGTAGGAAGATGTTTTCTTTTTTGAGTGCCTACTGTGTGTTAAGTACTAGGAGATTATAATAAAGTCTGTCCATCAGCCTGCCCACTAATGGACAGTGGTGTCAGTTTGTGCATGCCAATCCCCACCCCTAACACTGGGCAGTTAAGCTCACAGAGGAGTCACTAGTGTGCAAAGTGATTGAGAAGTTTTCTTCATTCTTCACCAGGGGTTTCTCTCTAGTTGCCTTTGAATGCAGGGAGGCTTCTCGCCTTCACTCTCAGTTTATAATGCTAACAACTGTATGGAAAATGGCACGGTACATCTGCCAATAGGGCAAGGAGTCTCCCGCAGGCTGAGTGGAGTCAGCCTACTTTAAAAACTTAGAAGTGATAGAGGTTTAGAAAGTGAAGGAGAGGTAAAAGGGGCAGAATGGATGAAATGGACCTCTCTCCTCAGTGGACCCTACATTTCTGGACGTGGTCATTTTGCTAAACCTTAAACATGTTTATAAAGGAGCTTCAGTGTGTGCGGCACAGATGTTTCATATTACCAATCATTCATATTTCATTTATGTGCTATTTTCTCACAAAACATGATTCTCTCACATTACAGCCATTGCTAACTATCTACTGAAGGGACCCTACCTCTACCTTTCTAGATAGCAGAACTGCATGTTTTATGTCTTGATAGCCTTCTACAAAGTTTGAGGGGAAGGTTAAGCCTTGACTGTTTAAGCCACAAACAGTAACTTATATCTTTTGGCTTAGGTATGGGCGTGATGGCATGCTTCTCTGTGCTGGGTGTGTGTGGGGGGGGCTCTGAGCATGTCTGCCTTTGTTGGCTATGGGAGATATTTGATCATGAGGACATAATTAAGACTGTTACAAAGGAAGTTTATGCCAGCCAGGCATGGTGGTGCACACCTGTAATCCCAGCACTCAGGGAGACAGAGGCAGGCAGATCTCTGTGAGTTCCAGCCTGTTCTAAAAAGAAAGTCCAGGACAGCCAAGGATACACAGAGAAACCCTGTCTCAAAAAAAAAAAAAAAAAAAAAAAGGGAGAAAGTTCATGCCATTTTACTATTTTACTTGGGTTTCTGTCACATGTAACAAGTTGTGTTTTAGTTGATATGCCCCATGCAAAACACCATCAAGCCATATAGGATGTGGGCACTGATTGGGAGGGGTTAGCCAGCCTCACAATTGCAGACAAACTGTTGTCTACTAGCCACATACATGAACTAAATTCTATGCTGCTCAATCGGACCTAAACACATCTTAAAAGACCCTTTCCAATATGTAGGTTGTTGTTTTAAGGAAATAAAGATAACTCACAGAAGATCAAGAATAGGTGGTATGCTAAAAAGTGATGGAGTTGATTCTGTTTAGGCTAGTTGACTTAGGTGAAATAGATGATTTAGAAGTATTGATTTTTTTTTCTAGATCATGTTTTATAAGAGATATTTTTAAAAGGACCATTATTGATGTTGTTGAATTAAAAAAAAAAACAAAAAACAAAAGCAGCTACTACTTGAACTAGCAATAAAGAACAGGAATCTGCTGGAGAGCTGAACTCAAAAGTCAAATCAAAGTTGTAGCTCGCTCTCTGGAGAAGGAGATTTTTGTATTCCATGCCTCCCTCAACTTTTCTATTCCTTAAATGCCCTTGATACTCCCCTGCATTCCCTGCCATCTTGGCTTCTTACCATCTTCTTCTTAGTGCTGGGGGAAGTGTACCTTGTGTGCCCTCTGGGGCTTTTCTCTTTCCTTTGGATACCCCAACCTTTGAGATCCCTGTATTTTATTCATATATCTCAATAGTCCTCATTTTTATGTTGCATATTCAGAGCTGGCTGTCTCACACCGTCTTCTCCACCAGTATGTAAGCTCTCTGAATACCTTATTTTTAAACCTCATAGTCATACCATAAGGTGTTCTTACAGTAAGTAGTCAGAAACGTTACATGAAGGTGAATGGGGAAATATCCCTACTCTTATTCACACATGTAATAAAGTATTCATAGGAAAATATTACCCATGGGAGAAACAGCAAAGATTTCCTTTTCCTTCCTAAGCTGGATATCATTACTTTTTTTATATCATTACTTTTAATATAGTGTGACTATTTTGCCTGTGTGCGTGTATATGTAACATGGGCATGAGATGCTTGCAGAGGTCAGAAGAGGGCATTAGGTCTTGTGGAACAGTTGCAGATAGTTGTTAGCCACCATGTGGGTGCTGGGAACCCAGCCCAGGTCCTCGGCAAAAGTAGGAAGTGCTTTTAATCATTTTTCCAGTTCCAGTTTATTTGAATTTTTTTAAAAACTCAAGTTTATCAAATAATTATATACTCGTTTAATTTGAACATCGATTGAGATGCCCTCGGTCGGTGTGCTTACTTGCTGCTGTCACCAACAAAACCACTCCAAATCTAGAGGACAGCTCCTGACGACTAGTTGGTATTTAGTTCTTTCTAGTGCTGCTCAGTTTTCGGTGTGAAGAGTTGGCAAGTGACCGTAAGCTTGCAAACCCTGGATTCTGATTCAGTGAATTTGGCATAGGCCTGAAGTCTCGTATGTCTGCAAGCCCCTTGCACATGTCCGAACTGCTTCTGAACAGGGCGACAAGTGGGACAAGCTCTGGGCTGATGAGCTGCTTGCTTGCTGGTCGTGTCCTCTGTACTTGCCTGCCATGGACTTGAAAAGCCCAAATTAGCACCACCCCAGAAGAAAGATACAATATACTAACCCTAATTCATTCCTGCCTAAAAATCTGGTGTTCTCTTGCTGCCTATGACAGTCCCTGCAGCTAATGGACAGGCAATGAAGTGGGCTGGCTTGGCTTCTGGAAGAAAGGCAGCTGCTATGATAGCTACCCGGTGTATTTTCTTCCATGGGAATTTTCATATTCATAAGGGAGAAGGGAAAAAAAATCACTTGCTTTGGGAAAAAGGCCAGCCAGTGGCCAGGTTGTAGCAAAATCCCGAAGACACAACCCAGAAGAAGCAGTGAGATCAGAGAACATCAGAAAGCCCCTCGTGCCATCTGCATGGGCCCACCCATCACACTTTATTCCTCCTTTCTTCCCTCACTTGCCGCTCCCTTTCCTGTGAGCTATGGCTGCATACCCAAATCAACAATTAAATCCCCCCTTTGTGTGTGTGGCAGATGACAAATGCATGGGGGACATCTTGTGTTGCCTAGGCAGGCAGGGCACTTACTTTGATTGATGCTCAGTTGTAGAAAAAAATGAGCTGGGAAGGAATTACAATGGAGGGCCTGCAGACTGGAAGGGGATCCACTAATTAGTCCTGCATTAAGCAGTCTGCTTGCATTTGGCGATGAGACGCCTTTAGGAGGAAGTGTAGGGGTTATTGATGCAAAACAGCATGGAATGCATTATGCCAGGTAGCAGTGTATTCATTTTGCTAAAAAAAAAAAAAAGTATTAAGAAGCAAACACTATGGCTAACCTGTATTTTTTAGACACTTACCCTCTGGCACATTGGGTCAGCCATGCTTTTTATCTCCACTTGGTCCTGCGGGCAACAGGGCAGGCCTTTTGTGTCTCTGGAAAGACTTTCAGAGTATTTTTTCATCCTGGCTAAGGGTCTAGAAAGGGGAAGCTGCCACTGTCTACAGTTCATGTTTCTTTTCTTTGAATTCCACTGCCAAGTCTTGAGTCTTCGTGGAACACAGTGTGGAAGAAAGACACACCCCCTTTTAAGGTTTTAAAGAGTTGCTGATTTGACGCAGGATGAACCATAGGGGCTATATCAAGACTCAGCTCAGACTCCAGGCAAAGGCTTCATTAGTAGGAAGAGAGACAAATGCAAAGCACATGCTTGCATTTGGCTTAGCAGTCTAATTTTCAGGCTATAGGCAGACATAGCCTTCATAATTCAAGGGTGATCCAGAAGTTCTATGTAGCCAGAACATGTTATTTAGGGGACATGAATGGTCATCTCTAGGTCACTGTCTTTTGAGCAATGGAAGACTAGAGGGCAGTGGAGAGAGAAAGGTCCCCAAATAATCACTACCATATGCAGTTTAAAATTCAAACCTTGAAATGCTGATTCAGTCCATTTGACCTGGAGAACCAGTGAAACTGGGCTTAATGAAAAGAAGTCAAAGAGGTCTTTTGTCACAGTGGGAAATAAACAGACTTGAAACTCCCTTGACTTTAGAGCCATGGTGACTAGGACTAAACCTGGTAATCTACTCCTGCCTCAGCCTCTCTACAGGGATTACAGATGTGAGCCACCAACCCCTAATAACAATGTGACTCTGTATGTTGAGATCTTTCTAGCTAACACCAGGCATCTTGAACTTGCCCAGTGGGAAGCAGGTAGTCCCGTGTCCTCGGCTCCTTTTCAGAGTCATCTGATCCTGGTGCAGCTGAGATTTCTCTTCATTTTTCTGATTCTAGGGACAAGTTCTTTTATGGATTTACAGACACCTATGCTGAGAAGAGATGTCAATGATAAAGGTAGGATTTCTAGTCCTCAAAGACGGCTGAGCCCCTTTTTCTTTAAGTCTTATCTATGACTCAGAGCACAAGACAGATATCAGAATATCTGAAGTATGATCAGATGTATAAAACCCGCCTTTTGCAGACAGAACCAGGAACTGTGCCAATAGCTCTAGGAAGAAAAGCTAAATAGTTAATGTGGTTTATTTTTTAACCATCCCTTTGTTTTAGAATTCTATCTTATTCTTGAACTGATGCGATGTCACTGTGACCTTCTCCTGCCAGCAAGGCACAGTGGAGGCCTCCTTCAGTAATAGCCTAGGGCTTTGGACAAGCAAGATGCTGTGCTGGCTCCTTGCCTTTTCTTCCAGTGTTTACACAACTAAGACTTATTACATGCTCTGTCATTTTGTTACTGGGCTGGCTTTGGTCTGAGAATTAGGTAAACATCAGACATTCCATCACACAATTTTAAACTCAATCTTACTTTATAATGATGTTAATGTTTATTGTACCAAGCGAGATGCATTTGTATATTTCAGCATCTTATTTCAGTCACAGAATGCAAAAGCTGACATTGGAATCAGCTTGATTTGTGTGTGTGTGTGTGTGTGTGTGTGTGCGCGCGCATGTGTGTGTGTGTGTGAGTGATTGAAGATATTAAGCACTACAAGAACATTGGAATTTCAATCTGATTAGGATCAAAATTCTGCAGGATCAAAACAGTCCTTTTCCTCCCCCTACAGTTTGACTAATTGTGCGCTACTTGACATTGTGAGGCTACTCCACAGCATGACAGCCAAACATGTGAAGTGTATTTCACTGTGCGGAATTATCAGCTCATTCTATTTGTTTTCCATGTGTTTAAGGTTATTAAAAGAACTCAAAATGGGAAGTCATGTGTACGAGTTAAGAGTATGAACTCAATCATTGTTAGTGGGCTCACTCATAAAGCAATAGCCAGTATGTCAATATCAAGTAATGAAAAAAAAAATCATGGAATTTGAAAGCATACTTTCTCTGTTTATTAGCTGGCAAGATGGCAGAGAAATGAGAACAGCATAGCGTTGGGTGGTAGTCTCGTTTATTTTCCATCACTTTTAAGTTATTCTGGCTACTGAAAATAAGTCAAGAGTGGCTGGGAAAAAAATGATATCACGCCTCTTTGTTGAAGACGGTTGCCTCTTAGGAAGAAGTAAGCTGCATGGCCTCGCATTCCTCAGGAATTGTGTTTCTTTAAGCTGTTCATCAATTCTGAGAGAAACAACGTGGCACTTTCCAAATAAGGCCCAAGAATATCAAAGATCTTTTAAAATCAGCATCGTGTTTTTGAATTTAGACCTTAATTAAGGCTCCCAAATGAGAAAGCACTCACCCTGTCCCCTTCCCCAGCACCATGGGGTGGGGTACTACCTTGAAAGCAATATATTCATTTGAAAAGTCTGTACCTCTGGCCTGTGGCATTCCAGATACATCCACTGGTCCCTTCAGAGATCTGTATTTCCTACTTTTTTTTTTTTCTTGAATTCCTATCAACAAAGAACCTGATGTTTCTGTTGAGGAAACAGCATCATTTTCCTCCCCAATTAATTGAAGAGCCATCTGCTTCTGTGATACATAACACCCATTCATTCTTAGCAACAAGTGTGTTCTGACTCCCTGGGGAGTGATATCAAGGCACGTGCCCAGCGTTGGGAGTAGACTGTACTGGCGAGCAGCTTGTAGGCAGGCTGTGCCCAGAAATATAGATATACAGAATATGACACAGAATTTGGTCCCATGTCAGTGTTACTAATGTCGACTTAAAAGCACAGTAACACAATGTTGACCATGTAGAGACTTGGGCTAGCTCAGTCTCCATTGGGCTTCAAAGAGCTGAGCTGAGAGTGAAGAGTAGATTGCAAAGGCCTGGAAATCTGAGGAGTAGTAGCTCTTCTCAGAAATAATAAGAAGGAGCAAAGACTACACCTTGAACTGGACTATTTCATTGGTAGCACATTGCTTGTCCTGAAAGCTGGCCTTCTGAAGTGTGTAGAACCTTCTGAGAGTGTAGCAGATAGAGAATGGTCATATGTGTGGAGGAGGGAGCTTCTGCCAGCTGACAGCTTTCTGGATCTTTGCTGTGCAAACACAGGCTGGTGGACTCTGAGAGAAACTTGCTTGCTGATTCTGTGAGCTGTTGCTTAGACTTAACCAGAATGCAGCTCCTTCCCAGTCATATGCTACAGAAGATCTCTGCGTTCAGGCTGTGGCCAGGAGCCAGAGCAAGACTCACAGAATGAAGACCATCTCTTATCCCAAGGGTGGGAAGCCAGAAGCTCCTCTGTAGGGGAGGAGACATTACCATTGACAGGTGCTGTTCATGTAATGTGTGCTACCCTGCACCCCAGGACTTTGCCCTCACCCAGTTTTTGTAGCCAGCCACACAGGCATTTTTAAGAGGCTCTGGCTCAACTACTCCCACTATAGTTTGAAGCAGAAACCACAAATTTCAAAGTGGAAATTGCTGCCTAGGAAATTAAAGGGCCAACAGGGAATTGAAGACAGAGGTTCTGTCTGTCTGTTTCCTGTGAGAGAACGCACAATTGGCCACACAATTCTAGATGAGTGCCTGGAGATCCCACAGTTTCTCTGGGCCCAAAGTCCAGCTTTCAGTGTTATACCAAATGCCACTTGAAACCGTTTATATCTGTTTTTCTCACTGCGTGACAGTCACTTCAGATATATACAACGACATGAAGGGACAAATCAGCACTGAGCCCCATGAGAGACAGACAGATGCTGCTGCGCGGGCTCCTCCCCTACAGGTACTTACAGTCCAGGTGGCTGTGCCTGATGCCCTCCACATCTTCGGCATGGATGAAGTGGTAGCATCTTTTCCCTACGATGTCTACAGGAGTCAGATCCATGTAATCACTAATCCTACAAAGAGAACACAGACCGGGTCTCAGAGAGGAGGAGCCTCGTGAGACTGTCCGATGGTGCACAAAGCTGATCTAGCAACATTTCCATCACATCAAGCACCTGTGAGGACGAGGCCCTGTGAGCAAACGCTCTCAGCAGAGATTACTTCTGTGGTGTGTAACAACGTTCTTTTTCTTCAGATTTTGGATATGTGCTAGATCAAGCAATTGTACTTAAGTAATTAGATAGGTTTTTCCTTGGCATCAAAATGCACATTTAGAGAACATAATACCATGAAATTATTGAGGAACTGTAACAATGCAAGGTCCTCATTATAGGACAAGATAATTCAAGGTTACATAATAAAATAAAAACATGTTACGTTTATACCAAATGATTAGAGGCACCTTTCATTTAAGCAGATTGGTCTTCTGTTGGTTATTTCCATGAAAAAGGGATTCAACTGCTTCTTGGCACAAAGTCCAAATTGGCATTTCAAGGGATATAATTTAAATGCTGAGACATGCAGATGCCTGGGGGTATTATCTTTTCTAGTCTCAGTCATTTGGGAGCTCGGCTTTTACTTTTGGTTCTTTTAACTGGTACTTTGTGGTAGAAACTTTTAAACCATTTCAGCTGCTCTTCTGGGCCTTCACTTGACAGTGTGTATGTACCAGTGCCTGAGCTGACCACCCAGTGTCCTCACACAGGACACAGAAAAATAGAGCCCAAACTATAAGGCATGTAGGGGGACCTGCCTTGTTTATATAGACATGTATAAAATGTTTATTGTTTTCTGTATCGTTCATTTTGGTTGGTTAAAATAGATTTTGTTTAGCTTATTTTATTGTCCTTTTTAAAATTACTTATGACATAGGATCTATTCAAATGTGAAACAAAAATTTGGAAATGTTACCTTTAAGAGACACGAGATTAGTATTGGAGAATTATGCCTGACCCACTAGGCAGGGAACTAAACAGGAATAGTGACACAAAAATGCCATGGAATTAGCTGGGCACATGCTTGTAATTCCAGCACCTGGGAGGCAGAGGCAGGAGGATCTCTGTTAATTTGAGGCCAGCCCGGTGTACACAGTGAGTCTCAGGTCAGCCAGGGCTACAAAAAACAAACAAACAAACAAACAAACAAACAAACAAACAAAATCCCCCAAAACCTAAATAAATAAGTAAAGCAAGCAAGCAAGCAAGCAAGCAAGCCATGGAGTATAATTAAAACATACTATTCCATGAAGTGAGTGAATTTCTCAATGTCTAGTGGTTGAAATAATGTTTTGGTCAAACTAGAATCCTTAGTGAGGGAAGATTCCTTGGGGGAAATGAATAGGAACCCTGGAGCATTTGTGGCACAAAACAGCATTGTTCTGTTTGTTAGCTTGTTTCCCAAGAACAGTTAACACCCCATTTCTGAAAAAAAGGGGGGGGAAGCCAGATGTTATTAAAAAACCCTCCTCGGTGTCTGTGAAACCTGCCAGCTCCTGAGAGCATTAGATGTTAGCTTTGCCCTGGGCCATCCGAAAGACTGCCAAGGAGCAAGTTTAATATCTAGTTAACAATTTCCTAATTAAATAATAAACCCTAGGAAATAGCCAGGCCATTTCTTGGGGGAAGGTATTCTCTGGTCAATTCTTTATTTGAATGAACACCTTCAATGGAATCAGGATCAAGCCCTTTCAGTGGAACAGGGCCTGTTGTGGGGAATGTGACCAGTTTGGAAGTAAAGGAGTTCTTAATAACTATGCAAGAGCCAGAACAGAAGCTATCCTTCCCATTCCTCAGTTCCCTCACCTGTCGATAACTTCAGGGCTTGCTGAGAGAATTGCCAGTGGAATGACATTAGCAGTGCCCAGAGCTTGTCACATGGCAGCTTTTCCATAAACCAAATATGCAATTCCCCTTTAATAAAGGACTTTTTCAGAATTGCCGCCATCTTCTTCGGAAAGAATGATGGAGGTTTGTTTTTTTTTTTTTTCTTTTTTCTTTTTTTTCTTTTGGGTGGGTGGAGGAGCTAAATGGTCACAGAAAATTATCTCAATTGCTAGATTGGGACATTAAAAGCTTGTTTAAAAATTAGTCACTTGATCACAGCAATGAAAATTAGTGGCATTTTGGGACAGGACAACCATTGGAAATTTTTTGGAAGGTGTGGTGATGGTGGAGCTGTGTTCTGGCCTTGTGTCTCCCTTTTTTGGTCTCCTCCACTGTTCCACATCTTAGAGACTAATCGGCTTTGTAAATGCCGATTGTGTTCTTCCATTGTGTCTATACGGAAGGTTCCTCTCAGAGGTTATTCCAGTTGGCTCCTTATCATTCACCCTAACCACTAAAGAAAAACAGGGGACGGAAACACCTCCTAGAATATTGCTACATCAGGGGCTGTGAGTCCTCCAGGCTGAGGGGCACAGTCCTAGTGATTACCTATGGAGCAGGCTGAGCTGAGAGTGCGGGGGGATTACCAGACACTGGTGGCCACGGTTAGGAGAAACCCATTCCTCCCCCCCCCAGCTAACTTGTCTTTCCTGACCTCATGTGTCCTCTCCAGAACACTGGGGACACACCCAGCTGTACAGTCACAGTGATAAAGATTTTATAAATGCCAACACCTGAGAACAGATTAGAATTACTTGTCCAATAATACTGACAAGTTCACGATAGCATTGAGTCTCAGAGCTCAGGTAAATTCTTTCTTCTCAGCTAGTCCCCGACTGGAAGTAGAGCATTCCCAAACTGATCTCAGCTTTTGTAGCACTTCCTGGTGGACTGGGTGGATGAGGGTACTTTTGGCCTTCCTTTTGGCTAGGCTCTGGAAAGGTTAATTACCCAAGCCACTTGACCATTCTTGTCTCCCCTCTGAAGGCATTCACAGGGCTCAGGGGACATATCTTGCCTTCAAAGCTGACAGCAGTCTATGGCCCCCAAAGCTTCCTCCCTCAACTGCCTCAGTAATTCTCAGAGTGCCAGGAGATGGACAGTTTTGCCATGCTGCTTTCCCAAGCTGGATATCCAGCAGCCACTCCTCCCCTCTCTCTGCATTTCTCTCTTCACTTCAGTCAGGTGGCTGGTGACTTCCAGGTGAAAGGTCAGTAAGGAGCAGCATCTTCTATCTCTGTCCCTTGCTTTGTGCTTAATGGAAAAAGTGAACTTTCAAACCAGAGGCTAAAAGACCCTTTTGTAAAAGCTCAGCCCTGGGGAAGAACTGCCAACTCATTTCTAGGATGAGTCATCTTTTTTTTTTTTTTTTTAATTTATGAAAGAGAAATCCACAGGATGACAAAGTTTTATTTAATAGTGTTGCAGATTCCTCTTGCAGCAGATTTCCTCTGGGGGCCTTGGCTTCTCATTTGTCCTGTGCTAAATGTCTGCGAGAACACTGTCCGTCAGCATGCGAGGCCCTTGAATTAGTGGGAAGCAGGTCACCCAGACGCCCAGGAGATGCCTTTCACTGCATCATCCTGCCAATAACGTCTCAGCCCCTGCTCTCTACTTGGGTCCTCAGCCAAAATGGACCTTCTTTCTAGTGGATGGATGTCTGGGTACCCAATTCATTCAATTGTTGTCCCAAATGTAAATCAGGGAAGCAATGTAAATTTTAGATAAAAAGCATGTTTGGTGTCAGTCCAAGCAGCCATTAAAAACAAGATCAGGATTTATAATGAGTCTCACTGGGAAAGTAAAATCTTTCAGGCAGCCAAAAACAAACCCTCACCAGTGGGCAGTGTGTAACGGGCAAATGAACATGAAAACAAAGTACCTATTTTCACAGTAAATGATATTGAGGTCCATGTTTACTCGAGTGACGAACATATGGCAGTCAATTCTGACTTCATTGATCGTAGGGGGAGGCAAGGCATGAGCCACAACCACAAGACCCATGATTTGGCTGGGAACGGTCCTCCCGTGGGACAGCGACACTCTGAGGCGAAGCCGGCCTGTTATATGAATCACCTGAAAAAAATATTAAGTACAGGACACCAGTCAAATGTACATCCCAGAAGTCAAGGTTATTTCTTCTGAGGAAAGGAAAATCTCATTGGGAACAACCAATATTAGGTTGTCTCTTCTGTAGTCATAATGGCTGTCGACGTGCCCTCCGTGTGGTGAAAGCACAGAGGACACATTCTATGTGACTTTTGTGGGTAGCGTTATTATAGTGCTGTTTTTTTTTTAAGGACTCCCCCCTTCCACATTTATAGGAAATTCATCATCAGATCCTATGACTAAGATGCTGAGCACCGAGCTAACTGCAGCAAGAAATGTTTGAATTATTAGCCTTGTTAGTAAAAGGTATCTTTCTCTGACTCTGCTGTGAGAGATTACATGGCCGTCTGCTTTCTGGAAGTCGTGAAATTTCCCTTATTCAGAAAACTCAGCGATTTTTACAAAAGTCTGAATACCAGACTCAGGGCTGTGACATGAATGGGTTGTGTTGGTGACAGGCATTTCTCTCTGGGTAGTCCGGATTATCGGGAGTGCAGGGATTGATGGCGGCCCTCAGGGCTTTGGCCTGCGATGCATTCCCTGAGCTCACATCCCAGGAGAGTCAGGGAGATGCACAGTATTGCTGTGGCATCGCAGAGACACCTGCCTAGGAACCTCCGGTGGACTGTTGGTCTGAATTGTTTTATAAGCCAAAGTATACATACCACCCAGAATCATCAGAGGAGAACCATGGGGGCAGCTTCTAGAAATGATGCATTTGACAAACAAAACCATCAGTGGGTGAAAACCATGAAGGGGTTCTAAGGTTATGCTTTGAGGATAGAAATGGGGTGTGTCTATCATGGCTTGGAAATGAGTATATATGTGTGTGTGTGTGTGTGTGTGTGTGTGTGTAAACTCTTGCTGCATTCTGAGGGCCCTGTTGCTGTGTGTGGGTCATCTAAACAAGGCCAAACGGGAGACTCCAGAGGAGCACCACAAGCAACCTTGTTCAGTGGCTGAGTTTCCACATCTGCTTTTCTGTCTAAATCCATCACGAGCATTACCCCACCTATCAAGATTCCACATTTGCTCCCTTGCCATGAGGAAGCAAAGTGAGAAGCAGGTTTCTCTCCTTGCTCTGCCTTGCCTCTCTAGAGCAATACCATACCATCTGGAGTCTGTTCTTCCCAGGGGCTCGACCAGCGATTCCTTTTCCATTTTATTTTTGCTTCTCTTAAGTTATTCTGTTTTCCAAAAGCAGTGCACACTCCTGTCAGTCAGGAAGCGGGATCAAAGCTTCCGGGGCTGCCCTTCAGAGTCCTGGCGGTTGTAAATAATACCTCTACTCTGTCACCCTTCACATGAGCGCCCAGAGCGGGAAACACCAGCCAGGAGGATTATTTAGGTTATTTCAGCAGCGGCTTTTCGACCGCCCACATTTGAAGTTGAGTAAATTCATACTTAATGCACCTTTGCTTTAAGCTTTGGTCAGATGAGCCACTTTATGAATATTTGAAGGGGTTCCTGGAGGCGAGGGTGCTAAAACACCATCAGAGACACACTTTTTTTTTTTTTTTTGCAAGACCTCATTAACTAATAAAGAAATAGCTAAAAGAAACAGGATTAACTGCACAGGAGGGGTGTCGCAGCCCCGTCCTCCTCCCAGCTAGGCTTACATAGATGCTCATTTATCATGATCTGTCCTGCTTTATCAGGAAAACTCAGCTTCTTAGAAACACAGAGATCTATAACTGCTCAGAAAAACACACACCCAGAAATGATAGACTGAATAATCCCTGCTTGGTATTCTCTTCTAAGGCAATTTCAAGGCATCTGGGCTGGAGAACATTTAGGGAAGGCAGATGTGGAGTAGGCGCTCCCGCGTCACATCTGCCTGTCCTCTGGGCTCCAGACTTGGCCGTGGCCGGCATGCTGTTGGAAGACAGGCAAGCAGGGTCCAGTTCAGTCTGGACTAGACACTTTCTGATTCTGTTCCCGGAGGCAAGTCCCTCAGCCTCTTTGTGTCTCGGGCATTTTTCCCCTGTGAAATGGGAATAACAGTGACTATCCCACAGTGACATTCTGAAAACAAAGGAGGGCGTTGGGGTAGACGCTTTAGAGTTAGTAAAGAATTTTCTGACTTTTAAATACCGTCTTTATCTTTAACATCAAGCAATAAGGATAAGGACCAAATATCTATTTAGTGCTGGCCAAATGTCTTATTTTTTGATAGATCATAATGTTTCATATTTGGATGAAAATATGAATTTTTCCATTCGTTAGGTAAGGAAAGAGGTCTGGGAAGTCCACTGCCTGCCCAGTCACTTAGCTTAGAAGTGGCAAGTTGCCTGCAGCCTGGGTTTCTGGGTCTTGTGCAAGTGTCATTTGACTGCTATCATGCCTGATGTTTTTTTTCCCCATGTCCGTACTCCTACTGAATGAAGCACTAGAAATATATGCCAGATGGCGGCCTGCTGCCCTAGGTAAAGTCTACTACGAACCTTCAGAACGATTTTACTTAGAAGCCAAAGAAAGCTAAGATCTTGAAAAGTCTTCAGGATACTGTACAAACGAGGAAGGAAAAAAAGAGAAGAGAGAGAATGGAATTGAAAGAAATTCTTTTGGATCCCATGATTAAATTTTAGGTTTAAACTGATATATTTTCCAGAATCTATTTTGTAATGCCTTTACCTCTATGTACCTGGTAGCAAGTATACAGATATGCAGAGAGCTTTTTTTTTTTTAAATTTTTATTTTTTGTTTCATTGTTGCCTTTAGGCTTAAGAGGTAAAACAACACAAATTGTCATGAGGGTCTGGGTTCAAATCCTAGCTTTGATACTTGATGATACCAATAGAACTGAAAAAACTCCCTATTTCTCAGTTGCTAAATATAATATTGAAAACATGTCATAAAACACATGCACCCTTTTGTATCTGAGGGATGGGCTCTAGGATTCCCTAAAATACTGAGATCTGTATATAATTCAGAATTCTCCTTTTGAAGTAGGGTCCAGGCTGACCTCAAACTCACTATCCTCCTGCCTCAGCCTCCTGGATGCTAGCGCTTAGTGTTTAGTGACAATGATGGGGAAAACATTCGTGCATATTCAGTGCAGATGTCATGATTTTCCCCCACATACTTTCCCTCTGTCATTGGCTGGCTCCTTGAGGGTGTGATCTATGGATGAGTGGGCCATCTGTCCTTGGCAAAGATCTCCTTTGGTTTTTCAGTGAGCTCAAAGAGAGGCGTGTGTGATCTTGCTGGGTGTGAACAGATCACAGGCATTCCAGTGTGACCTCACCTTCAACAGGTTTAGACTTCGGGAAGGCAAAATATAGGTGATGCTCACAAGAGGGAGATGGTGTAGTGGCTGATGGGGACAGTGGCTTTCGGTCCTAGTTATGTGACATCCTCACCAGTTAATTCCATGTCGCCATTCACACCCCCCCCCAAGATTCTGATTGTGCTGGGCTGAGACCCTAGCACTTATGTCTGAAGCTTCGGAGAGGACACTAACCAAAGAGTATCTGGCAGATGTGTTTGGAGTTGTACAGTGGTTCTTTAATTTTGATAACATTGGACTCATCGAGGGCAGATCTGAAAGTTTCCATAGCTGTACCCAAGGCCAGATGAGCGAGCATCCCAGGGAGCAGGGTACTGGCATCAGTGTCTGCTTACAGGTCTTCAAGGACACTGAGAGGACTGAGTGCAAATGCCCATTAGTTCATGTCTGTTCTAGCAAGTACATTCATAAGAAAATGATAGAAATTTCTTTGTGAGTGCAGGGCAGGAAGAAAAGCTTCAGTTCAATAGATTAGGAAGACTACATAAAACTGATATCATGATGTTGACACAGGCTAGGTAAAATCAGGGAACAGTGAGATAATGAGACCAACAATAAAGCACAGGAAGAGGGAGCCTGTGATGAGAGCCATGGGCTCCAGGGACATGTTAGTTGGCATGGCAGTAGAGACAGAGACAGACCCTAAATATCAGTAGAAGCTGGGAAAGGAGAACACGACTGTGTGTGGGGGTTTGTGTGGGGGGAGTATGCGCATGTGTGCATGTGTGCACCCATTCTTGTGTGTGCATGTTATGGTTGGAGGTCAGAGGTCAATGCTGAGTGTCTTCCATTACTGATCTCCACCTTGGCTTTTCAAGATAGGATCTTTCACTGAACCTGGGACCCAACCATTCAGTGAGGGTAGCTGGCCAGTGCACTCCAGGGCTCCATTTGTCTCCGCTCGCCTGGAGCTGGGCTTCCATGCCTTGATGCTCAGAACCCAAGCTTGGCTGCTCATGCTGTGTAGCAGGGCTCTTACTGGCTGATCTGTCTCCCACACGCCATCGCTTTTGATAACAACAGCAATTGGGAATGCAGGGACATCTGAGCAGTGTGAGGACAAACGTGATTTTCTTCAGGTCACCCTGTGTTTAAAACATTGGGGACATGGAGAAGGTGCCCAAGAGATGGCTGACAGTAAGAGGTGGGCGTGTAAGTGGCAATGGCAGTTGAAGGTATTGTGGTATTGTTTGGGAAGGTTTTTTTCCCCCTTTGGAAATAACAGTTAAAAACTAAGAAACCCAATGAAATTATCAATGGAGAAAACATAGATAGGAGGAAAATGCCAAAGGCATTTTTATTTCTTTTTGGTCCCTTTGAGTACCTGAAGCCTAAGGCAATCTATGTTTTGTTTTTATTTTTTTCTAAGTAGAGGCTTCCGTGCTCTCTTAACAGTTGCAGTAACAGTTAAGGAGGTACAGCATGATGAGAAAGTTTGTGAGAGTGAGGGATTGAGAAAGTGCGAAGGTGGGAGAGTCTCGAGGGAGAGAGAGTTCACATGGCTTTTATGATAGCATGTTCTTACATTTTATAATGACCTATGTTCCTGGTATAAAAATTCAACTTTCTCATGGGTAGAACGTAGCACACAATGGTTTGGTCCTGTCGATGTTTCAGGAATTCACTGTGGAGATTTTGTTGGTGTGTCTGTTTTTGTTGTTGGAGATCATGTTGAGCACACTCCACCCTGGGCTGCGTGCACCACCACTGGGGGGTTTAGACAGTAGCTGATGGATAATAGGAGAATGTGGTACTTTTGTTAAAAAAAAAAAAAAAGAATATGGGACTGAGAGGTGGCTCAGCAGTTAAGAGCACAGGCTGTTTTCCCAGAGGACCTGGGTTCAATTCCCAAATTTACATAGTAGCTCACAACTGTCTTTTTCTCTATTCCAGGAGAACTATCAGTCTCGTCTGGCCTCTGTGGGCACATGGTGCATAGACATACATGCAGGCAAACACCCACACACATTTTGAAAAGTTTCTGAAAGCTCCTAAATGCCCTTCTTTCCACTGAGAGTGACATCCTACAATAAACTCAGGCTTGTCGTAGTACCTCCAGTTCTAGATGCAACTTTCTAAAGAGAAAGTTCTAAAGCCTCCAGCTTCCTTGTAAAGTTAAGGGCATGAGTGGGGATGATTATGACTGTAGACAGACCAGGTCCAATTCTAATATTATGTCAAATGTTAAAAAATAATATGGTTTCTTTAAAATTAAAGAAATATTACGGCGTAGAAATAAGAAAATTGGAAACAGGCATTTGAATTTGGTCCTGGTTCTGGTAACTCTGGTAAGCCATCCATCTTGGCTGGGGAAAGCTCTTCAGACAGAAAATGGTGGGAGAGAAGTAGGTATGGATGGTCATTAGAGAATTCTATAATGAAATACCCAATACAGGGCATGAGGTGGGGCTGCGCCCTCAGCTCACCACATCCCCACTAAGGCCTTCAGGGATCCTCAGAAGACAGCCGTGCACTGATAAATGTAGTTTCAAATAGTCAATAGGGGTTTTTATGTATCACATCTGAGTTAAAACCACCTCTGCATTCTAAAGGGTTATCGAACTCAGGGCTTCAATCTACAGATATTCTTCAAAAGAGCTTTTGCCACCATGAAATTCTTTGCCTCTAAGCTTAAGTTCATATAAGTTTGATCCTCACACTTCCTTTCCCAAATTTTCATCATCATGAGACACACAGAAAGGCAAAAACCTGCAAATGTCCTCAACTCCTTACATAGTACTGCCTGGAGGCCAGGCAAATCTGCATTACTTGCTTGTCCCAAAGTGAGAAAGTCACATTGGAACTTGAAGTCTTCTCTGATGGGTAGTGTGTGCGATGCTGTGAAGGAGTCTGCAGAACACGAAGAGTGCGTGAGTGTAGCCAGCGACCCTGCCTGCACACGTTTCCACCTCTTTTCCTGCCATATGCTCCTTTCATTTTCCTGTTGCTGATACACACCTTGACGTGTTTCTCAGTATTGTCTCATTATAAATAAGCCTATTGCAAGACCTTAATAAAGCCTTCCCTGTCAATACTCAAGGAGAGAAGTCCATAGTGGGAACCATAGCTGCAAGCTAGGCTCTTTTCCTTTAGAAAGAAATCTTGGCTCTAATAATAGGAAACATTTGTCATGTGGTATAAAGCACAGCATGGAATGAGAGTGGGCAGGGGACAGACAGGGTTCTAGGCACAAAAAACCTACAGGTCTCTGAGTTTAGAACATTTTCAGAGATTTTTTTATTTGTCTTTTAAGGAAGCCTAAATTTATCATGAAAATTGAGCTTTCTTCTGGCATGCTGGTTCTTTTCTTTGTAGAAGTCTGGTTTAGAATATGGATTATATCAAACCAGTTGCTTAAGAGTGAGAAGCAGCTGGTTATTTAAATGAGGGCTTTGCGGTGGCCCCAAACTTGGGAAAGATAAGGGCTTAGCGGTGTCTATAGAACCAAAATAACTAGACTAGAACATGATCACTTGATTCCCGTTGACATAATAATATTGACCTTGTAGATGCTATTTCAGGCAGATGCTTCTGGAATGTTCCTTTGAGTATTTAGGCTATTTTCATAGGTTGGAGACCACTTGAGCAGATCTTCTGTATCTCTGACTTCTACCACCAAAAGCATTACACATGGCCTCCAAACCAGCTGATCAACAACCTTCCCTCTGAGGCACACCTCGGGAGGTGCAACCAGGTCCCTTCATAGAAGCAAACCGCTTGGAGAAGAAAGCTTGAAACCTTTAGACTCTCCAGGAGGCAGGATGTAACACGCCTTTTTCTTTTCCCTGGCGAGGACCCAGCTTTTAGTTCTAGAAGCAGACTTTAGAACTAAAACTGTAGATTTGATGTGAGTTCCAGTGGGACTTCAAATGGGGAAGGCCTACGTCCGAAGCGGATGGCAAGATTGTGCAGAGATGATTCGGGGAAAAGGCAGGCAGGACATGGCAAGCCAGATCTCTTCCAGGGCCTGGGGAGGTGTGCAAGAGGAGAGGTGGTCCTGGAATGTCGCCAGGCAGGCAGGGAAGGTGCCTGTGAATTCAGGGATGAGGAGACTCTTCCTTACTAACAGGGGTGTTGATGTTGGGGAGAGGGTCTGGAGAGCTTCAGGTGGGCTCAACACTAGTGGGACAATCTGGGTACTAGGGAGAGATGGGAACAGCTTTAAGAAGGAAGCATTCTGGCAGAAATCAGTCTTGCTGATCGGAAGGGTCTCTACATCTCTTCAGATTTGGATGGAGGTAAGGAGGAAACGGGATGTCACAAGAGCATGCTATATAATCCTTATCTGATTCCTGTGAGCCAGTGAAGGAAAGCTGGAAGGAGACACAGCTGGAAGGCTACAGGACTGTGGGCAGCAGAAGGAAGGGAAGGGAGTCTTTCCTTCTCACCGGAGGCACTCAGGTCCTGAAAGATAACCCCCTCAGGCAGAGGCGCGTGTGAACAGGGGCAGTGTATTCACACAGATGGAGTTCCCTTAGATTCCCAGCACACACATACCTAAAATGATAAAAGGGCCAGGTGCAAAGGAAAGCATATTGAGCTCTTTAATTAGAAACCATAAAAGAGCTGATGTTGATATCAGGGATTTTGTTTAAACAAACCAGCAAAAACAACCTGTGGAGTTAGTGGTTTTTAATATGGTATGCGCGTGAGAAAAGAAAGTTTGTGAGGAAGGTGGCTCCCAGGTCCCATCTCTACATCTTTAGGTTCTCTGCCTCTCAGAAGGACTGCGGCATTGGCCCTCCCTGCTGCTTGGGATGGCAGTAGTTGGCAGGCCTTACTGTCCACCAGCTGCAGCTTCTCTCGCCAGAGAGCTGGACGATCCTAATAAAGGCCACCCAGGGGCACACCATAGCCTGCCTTCCAAAGGAGAGAAGCATGTATTTATAGTGGACTCTGTACTGGAAAACAGTCAGACCTGCTGCCTTTTGGTTCCCAGACAGCGGAGGATTGGCACCTGATAGGCAGGAGGCCTGAGCTGGTGTGGGCTAGGGGCGTGCTTCCGGTGCCTGCTCTTTTGTTTGTGAAAGGGTCTGCCTTCTCAGTGGCTATATCACAGTGGGCTGCTCTGTTGTGCTGGGAGCCTCCTGGGGGAGGCTGAGCTTTGCCAATCCCCTCCCCCCTCCTCCTGCCCCTGGCTCAGCTCCTGATTAATTCAGGGGATCCTGGGAGGTTAACCCTTAATTTGATGGCTCCAGTGGGGAACTGAGAGATTGCTGCTAATTCATCATCTTTGTTTTATTTTTAGTTTTTATTTTTACATTGAAATATATTTTCTAAGGCAACAAGTAAAAATTCATTAAAAAACCCCCACATTTAATATACATTAGATAAAGCATTCTCTCCTTACATGACTGTGTCCTCCAAACATGAATTACTACTCATCTATCTCTCTTAACAGAGTTCACATACACAACATGAAAAACAGAAATACAATTACAGCCAAAGTTCTCAAAATGGACCCAGACCCCGTACCGGCTTCTTGTCCCCTCTGGAGAAAACAGTCTTTCTTCTACTAAAGATAAGATTTTTATTGGGATAGTTTAACTAAGCTGCTGAGATCTCCTTAACGAGATTATGTAAATGTATGCCAAGGATATAAACCACATTTTCTCTAAGAGTGGAACACTTCAAATATCATTTAATAAAGCGGAGCCATGGTAGAAACACCTCTGTAAATTGTTACGTGGCAAAGCGAGAAGGCTGCGCTGTACACATCTGGTCAAATTTCACCTGATTCAGTTACTTTATTAAAGTCTCCTAGAGAAGGACAGAGCGCCATTGTGCCTTGGGGAGGGGGGCTTCTTCTTCCTGGTCACTGGCAGTGGAGGAAGGGCATTGCCCTTCCTGGCCCCAGAACCCCTTGTGGTTTAGTGCCACTGACAGGCTGCGATTGTATCTTCCAACCATGTCAGGAAACAAAGAAGATTTGGAACAAGTTGCATGCCAGGCAAGGAATAAAAACTGGCTCCCTACTTCCTCCTCCTGCTCCATTCCCAGAGAGAAGTGCTATGGTATGCGATACTCTGGCTTTGGAGGCCATAGGCTCATATTTTATTAGGAAAGACCTAATATGTTCCCTGTTTGCCTAGAAACAAATGCAGGGATGGGATTCCAGCCTTCACTTAACACCTTGGTGCATTTTATGTAAGTTTGCTGAGTTCAACAACCAGTCATGTCCTGAGTCTCTTATTTTTCTCTCAAGTTTGCTAGCGGAATTTTATTTGCATGCACAAATCCAGCAAAGGCTCAGAACCAGCGGTGCCCCTTTGTAAGAAGATGACAGTCCTGGCCAAGAGGAATCAGGAAGGTGGCCCACAAGAGGGGCACCCTGCTCTGCCCCTCCCTCATCCTAAACTGTGGGATATGATGCTTGCACTTTGACCAGAAAGAAAAACTTTGAGAAATGACTTAGATCCAGGGTGGATCCAGTCCTTCTCTGCCACAGAGGCTGCAGAATTAGAGTTATGCACACAGACCTGACAGCCAGGCTGATCATCAGTGAAAGGCAGTCTCCTGAGGTGGAGCAGTTTTTTATTCTCTTCGTAAAACAAACAAACAAACAAACAAACAAAAAACAAAAACAAAAACCATAAATAATACTATCATATTATTAAAGCTGCTTGATAATTAAAATTGTTTCAGGCAAACAGGTCATATATATTTTAGAAAATAATGTTAAATGCCAGTATCCCATGAATCTAGATATAACACTCGATAATGATCAAACCTAAGAGTGTTCATTGCCCAGCGCTTTCCCTACCATTCAGAATGAAGTGTCAGAGCACATTTTCCTCTTTTTGTCCCTAAATATGTATATTTGTGTGTGTAAGCATGTGGCACGCACATGTCTGTCTGCCTCTGTGTCTATGTACATATATAAATGAATTGATCAAACTTAGGACTTTAACTTTCCAAAGACCCACGCACTGACACGGGTCATTATCCGTTCAGCAGATGCAATTCCGATGCTCGCAGGCCTTGTGTGCGTGCCGCCAGCTCATTTGCTGCATTTGGTTTATTCAGCCGTGATTAGAGATAGTCATTTACAGTCACACATTTGGAAACTCCTTAACCAGCTTCTAGCACTTTCCTTTCCGAAGCTGTTTAAATAGATGAGGGTGTTGTGTCAGCAGCAACAGCACTTTCCTCAGCCCTGCTGATTCCCGGTGCTATTTCTATATCTTTATCAGGATTTCCATTTTATAGAAAGGCTTAAAACAAGGCTTGGGGCACAGAAATGCACAGCCCAGAGCTGAAAGGAGTCATCATTTTGGGAAGATCGATTCTAAAAATTAAAATAGAAACCACACTCTATATCCTTAAAAAAAAAAAAAAAAAAAAAAAAAAAAAAAAAAAAAGAGTCTCCTCTTTTATTTTCAAGAATACTTTCTGAAGTAATTGGCACAAAGACTGTTCGAGTGCAGACTGCTGCAAGTGTGCTCTTGGCAATAACATCATACACACTAGTGAAACCTTAATATGCTCACGGTGCCAAATATGAACTGACACCAGGAACTCCAGTGTGGGAACGAACAGGGAAAATGGAAAGCATCTCAATTTACTACAAACCCACAGAGGGAGCAGGCCTTACTATGTGTGGTTTAGCATAAACCACACCGTCCTCTGACTGAATCCAGAGTATACATAAGAAATTAGAATTATCAAGGGGGGGGGCTCTGCTTGTTTTTGGTATGTTATACCACAACTATAATGCCAGACATCATTGCAGCCAAGGAATGGGGAATTTGACCTCTGGGCTAGACCTCCTCTAAGGCACTATCAACGGAATGGCTTTTACCTTCCTTCGGTCCCACTTTCCGCCATTTAAAAAGCCAGTGTGAAGCCATGTAGCCCAAGTGAAGGGAAAGGGGGTCATGTGTGCTGTCTATCCTGTGTGGAATGAAGTGGGAAGAATTTACAGATTGGTGCACACGGAGGATGTGGGAGAGTGTTCACATTTCCCCACCAATCGTATGTGAAATGAAAACTTGTTTGAAAAAACTCCTTCCTCAAGTCATGATCTGCTTTGCTATTTTATGGTAAAGATTCAAGGATTTGGAGATTTTCTGCATCTTTCTCCATCCACTTTTCAAATTTATCCCTGATTGTGACCAGCACTTTCTTTCCCCCTGAAACTGAAAAGATGGCTCCATTTTCACAGTCTTGCTAAGTGAGATTTCTTCTGCAACCCCCTGGAGTTCAAACGTGATGTCCTTTTTTTTTTCTTGGGGAACGTTTGAAGTCCCCTTTAAAAATAATGCCTTGAGGATATTTTTCCCTAATACCATTTAGAGAAACTTGAAAGCATATGGCCCTTGAAGCGCAGAGGGTTCTAATGAAGCAATCAGCAACAGTGCTCATATGCAGGCATCACCACGAGCATGCAAACCCAGCCCAGATCAACCCTTTAAGTGCAGCTCTGCAGAAACCTGCATGAAAAAAGGCGCAGGGAGCCAGTGTAGGGAGTGGTGACTCTCAGCCTTTGAAGGATGGAAGTTGCTGGAAAGGTTGTGTCAGATCACAAGTGTCAGTGACCAAACAAAGCAATCTTGTAAACTTGTAAGACAAGGCAGAGCAAATATTCCTCTGTAGTGTAGTCCCTATCCATGGTATGGGAGGGGGAAAATAAAATTTCTTTGTCGGGCTCTATTTGATGTAGTCCCTGGAAGCTCTCCCATTACCTCAGGTGATTCTCTACACAGCCAGGAAAGACTAAATAAAACAAAACCATGGGATATTAATGCACTTTCCCCAGATCTGGGTGGATCATGCTGCTCTCCTGCAGTTCTTCAACAGTTCTCCCAAATCTATTATAATTAAAACCACACTTCTTTGGGTATAGTCTCATTAGTGTCAAAATATCACATCTTTTGCTATTTCCCTGAATTTTAGCAAAAAAAAAAAAAAATAGTAATGACCCTTTTGATTATTGGAGCTCCTGATGGCCAAGGAAGAAGACGAGTGAAACCAATTCCTGTGTCTCTAGCTCTGCTTTTGTCTAGGAAGGCATGGCCCTCAAAAGAGATGCTCTAAGAGGCAGTGATCCTCATTTTTCTCCAATGTCTTCTTCTCCATTAACAATTTTGTAAGGAGAGATGAGGTGAGTGGGTGATTGGCAGGTGTGTGAATTGCTTAGATTCAAGGGGAGATGCCCTGCTCTTTCCTGGTTTTCAGTGTGGTCAGATAATGCTTTTCAAGTGTCCAGATGTTGCTATATCATTTTGTATACCCCATTTGAGCTACATACTTTCATTCATTCACTCAAAACTATCACAGAGATTAATCTACTGCCTGACACTGCCCTACGCTCTTGGGATACAGTGGCACAAAGGACTGACTGAGACCTGTTGAATATTTCTGGGGATTTACATGGCTGTTCTGTGGACCTACATTATGATTGGGTAGAATACTCCTGTAGAGGTCCAGCAAGGGGAAGACGGTAGTTCAGGAGATCATGCCTCCTCACTGGGTTTTGGATGAACTCTGAAGACAGAGTTGACAACTTGACCAATGTTTGAGTTTCGCTTGCAGAGGTGGAAGGGACTGGTGGAGGGCAAAGTGTCATGGGATGGCTTTTATTTGGGTTATATTACATTTGAGAAACTGTCAACATTCAAATGAAGAGGATCCAGTTGGGCATATCCATTTAAATGTACTTCTTGGATGTCAACATTTTTCTCCAAGCTTTGTTCAAAGATCTTAAAAAATGGAGACTTTCCAGAAATTTTATACATACCCATTATAACAAATGCCTCAGGGAAAATAGGGGAATTAATGCCATATATACTGCAAGGCCTGATTTCTTTGTCAGTCTATGTCTGAGAGGACAAGGGACGCAGCAGGTCAAGTAAGCCTAACAATGCCCCCCACCCCCCAGTAAGGAGGCCTGTGTATCCCCAGGACCCTTTACTAGTCAGAAAGAAACACATTTCCTAAGACAGCCACCTTTCCTTATGTGAACCGATTTCACTATCTAGAAACCGAGAATGAACCTATGCATCCCAGGCAGTGGTCAACCCCAGGTAAAATAGTATGGCTGGCGCTGTGTTTGAGCAGGTTTAATTTGAATGCCTGAAGAAGGCCAATAGTTTCCTGAGGTCCTGCCATTTCTCATTAATGTCCAGCTTCTGGAAATTATCTGAGGAAGACAATAAACGGAGCTTCCTGGCCAAGCACGCTGGCTAATATTTAGAGAGTGGTAGCAGATCTGGCAAAGGTTCCTCTTTAGGAATCCGCGTACAGGGTGCACCTTCCCAAAGCAGTGACCTTCTCCCCGGCTGCTGGGCAGCTGCTGCTTGTGTTGGGTTCCTTAATGCCACCACAGCAGCGAGGAGGACTTAGGTGGTGATTTATTTATAAGAAAGTAAAGTGAAGCCTTGGCAATTTGAATGCTGTGCGGAAAAGTGGGAGGTGAACTCACGGAGGCAGGGCAATCTCAGCCTAGAAGTGCACATTATGACAATCGTATGCCTTATCTACCCTTGGAAGCAAGTTCGTCATTTTTAATTGACCGATTTTCCCTTGTTTGCTTAACATTTATTAATTGATTGTTATGCTCATGCAATTAATTCAAAAGCTGGCAAGTTTAATGCAGAGAAATTAATTTTCTTTTACCAACATGCCACTTAAAATACATTTTTGGAAGCTTGGGTTACTAGGAAATTACCTTCAAATTAATCAGCAAGGAAATTAGATGGTAGTGTCCCCTGACATCTGTCAATCCAAAATATGTCAGTTTCTTCCTTTTGTTTTCGAGAGCTTTTCTGCTGAGTAAGGAATAAGAGGAACCCTGGGTTTTAACGTGCAGCCACCCTGCATCTTAATAGGCAGGGGAGGGAGGCAGTCCTTTAAAACATGCTTAAATGATTCTTACTTTTCACTAAGAGAAACTACAGCAAAGGGGTCAACTTTACAAAGAGAGCCTGAAAATGATGCCCACTACCTTCCCCCTAATCAGCTCTCTGCCACTTTTCTTTATTTGACCCCTTCTGAGAGGCTGACACTCAGCCAAGCCCTGGTGGAGCAGACTTCTCAGGTGGGCTGACATGCCGGCCCGACTGAGTGAGAGCCCTGGCACAGGAGGATGCCAAGCATGGAGGTGGTGCAGAGGGGAACTGCCCCAGGAGCAAGGGAGGAACTTTTGTGGAGGGGCAGCATTGGCATGGGAGCTTTCTGGACTAGGACTCACGGGCATTTAGGTTGGAGAACGTCAACGCAAGCATGGTGGTGCGGTGGGGTAACGCTGGCGAGTGTGATGGTGGGGAGTGTGGGCCTAGAGCAATAGATGCTGCTCAGAGGCCCCGTGACTCTGTTTTAGAGACAAAAAGGGAACAACGGAGGAATTCTGAAGCAAAGCTCACATGATTTGACCCCAGACTTAGAAGGAAAACTCAGAAGACTTGCGTGAGCTCCAGCAGGTAGCATTTCCCTGTCAGGTACTGTGCTAGGTGTTGAAGCCATCACAGTTACTAAGGGACCTGCAACGCATTGGCCTTTATCTGTGTCAAGGGCGATGAAGGATAGAATGGGAAGGTAGGTGAAAGGAATGGTGAAGAGCCTGATCTGGCGAGGGCAAAGAATGAATATGAGTTAATACTCGTGTTCAGCTATGCAGCTTTGAACTTCACTTGGATCGCTTAGTCATTTCTGCTGTCATGGTAAAACACCTTGACAAAGACGACTAACAAGAGGTTACAGCCATGGCAGGAAGTTGAAGCGGCGAGTTACAGCCACGGTCAAAAACACAGAGAATGAATTGATGCACGCATGCATGCTTTTTATGCTCGGCCCATTCTCTATACGTATACAGTCCGGACCCAATCCTAGGGAATGGTGCCCTCATATGCAAGGTGGGTCTTCTCTTGATTAACCCAACTAAGAAAAAAATAGGCATATCCACAGATCAACCTGATCTAGGCAATACCTCATCCATCGAGTCCCCTTTCCAGATGATTCTAGCTTATGTCCAGTTGACAGAGCTACCCACCACACCTCTGCTCCTTCTCAACTTGACACACAAACACATCATGTTAAGCCAAACCTTCTATCTCTTGTTCCCAAAGGCTTATGCTTATCTCATAATGTAAACTACAGTTCAACTTTAAAAGGCCCATATTTTAAAAGTCAAAATTCTCTTAACTGTAAGATCCCATAAAATAAAAAAATCTGTTCTAACATAATGACACGGAGCAAACATTATTTCAAAAAAGAAATAATGTTTTGGAATCAGTAAATCATGCAGTTCCTTGCCCAGCACCTGGGACTCATAATAATATCATCTGGGTTCCAAAGAACAGAGGTATTAGAGCACCCCGCCCCATTTCTGTTCCCTGTGGCACACACAGCTTCTTTCATAGACGTAGACAAGCTCCACTCCACCATATCTGCGCTTCACCTTGGCAGGTAACCCATGGCATCTCTAATATCCTGGGGTCTCCAGGCCTACAGTGCAGGGACTCTGCCCCTGACATGTGGTACCTGGCCTCAGCTGTGCTCCATGGTACTTTCCATCTTGCCTCTTCCATGCCTTCAGATCTAATACCATGTGGATGGTGCTTTCACTGTCAAGTTTCGCTGCCAGGTTAAGATGCAGAAACCCACATGGACTATAGCTGTATCTGCTTTTGTGTGCTGACCCCGAGGAAACACTTTCCTACACAGTTGCTTTTGAGTGGCAGGGAACTCCTTTAGCTTAAGTGTGGGAACTTCTCTTCAGGACATTCCAATGCTGCATGGGAGATTTCTCTTCAGCGGTGTTGCTCTCTTTAACAATCCCTACCTTCTTATTCCCAGCCTGAATATTTTCCCAATCTGAAGTATCCTCTGACAACAAACCAGTCCATCTTCTCTTGGTTCAACTTCACTTAGGTTTTGAGGACATGGGCAGAATGAAGCTAGATCCTTGAGTAAAGTATCACATGAATAGCTCCCATCCCAGTTCCTGACAGAGCCCTTATCCCACTCTGAAGCCTCATGAACGTAGCCTCCACCTTCTGAATTTCTCTCAGCATTCTTATCTTCAAAGGGAAAAACTAAGTTCTGTTTCCAGCAACAAATGGCGCTTACAGCCTATCACACCAAACATTTCCTTCCACCTTCTTCCTACAGAACAGTTCCAGGAAGGTGAAAGGTGCATAGTTATCACTATGTGGTTATCACAACTTTGCTTCCTCAGCTCAGGCTTGCCCCTGTTTCCTTTCTATTGCTGTGATAAAATACTCTTGACAATAAGCAACTTATGGAGAAAGGGCTTGCTCTAGCCCAGTTCCAGGCTATGGTGCATCAACAGCGGCAGGAGCTTGAGACATTTGATCGTATCACATCCACAGTCAAGTGCAGAAAGGAGTGAATGAGTGCATGCTCCGTAGTCAGCTACACTTCTCTCTTCTTATATAGTCTAGGGCCCCAAACCATGGGACAGTGCCATCTACCTTCAGCCTGGTTTTCCCTCCAGCAATGGGACTTTCCCCACAGGTTTATCCTAGGTTGTGTCAAGGTGACAATTAAAAATATAACTATCACATGGCTGAAAGAAATAATGAGGGCAATTCAAGATATGAAAATTGAATTAAATAAAGAGATAGAAATAATATATAAAATCTAAACTGAAATGAAGCTGGGAGTAAAAACTGAATGAAGTGGAAAAATGAAATGAAATGGAAATTCAGTAAGTCTCATAGAAAGCCTAATGGAAAGCCTCACCAACTGAATGCAGGATGTAGAAGGCAGGCTATTGGGTCTTGAAGAAAAAGTAGAGGAATTGGATCATTCAATTTAAGAAAGTGATACAACTAAAAAAAAAAAAAAAAAAAAAAGCTATATGAATGGAATAGGCAGGAAGTTTGAGACACTATGAAAAGGCCAAATCTATAAATTCCATAATTTTATCCATAGAAAATTCAGATCAAAGGCTCATTAAACAAACAAACAAACAAACAAACAAACACATTTCACTCTTGAGACCACGCTCATTCCTGTAACCTCGTTTTCACACAGACGACTGAAATCTCAAATCTGGACCTCTTGATGAATTTCTCTTATCCTGTTTCTTTTCTTTTTGGTGCTGGGATTGAGCCCAGGGCCTTGCATACACTGAGCACTCTCTACGCTGAGTTAACCTCATCTTCAGATCCTGTTTTCAGCATGACAGTCTTGCATTTTGCTACTAATCTTTCTAAAGCAAAACAGGGGTCACATGGTCCCCTCCCTTGTGTAACATTGGGGGCAAACACGTGACTTTTGAGCTTTAGCATCCCATGTGTCATCTTTTCATCCCTATCCTTTAGAATTGCCAGAAGAACCGAAAGAGGCAGTGAAATTTAATACCTCATTAATAGTACAGCACCACATGGTATAAAGTGTTATCGATAATCTCACTGTGAGAAAAATCTTGGTCACATCTGGAATGTAATTCAGATCACTTAGCTTGTCATGGAAAGACTTGTGATAACTGAGCCTCAACCTTCACAGCCCGTTCATCTCTCATGGCTTTCCTCCTGAATCGGCCTGTGTGTGCCTGCTCTGTCCTGTCTCCATTCCCCTGTTCACACCACCTTCCAGGCCGGAGTGCCTTTTTTATTCCTTTCCATTGGCAGACATGACATGTATTCATTAAGAAATAGCAAGTCACTCACTAAGTGCCCCTTCCCCTTGGTCACTCAAGCCCAAAGCTCTCCTCATTCCTACGAACATCCTCTCTCTCACCTAATCAGTGCCTGCCTCCTTCTATCAAGAACTGTTTTCTCCTTGTGCCTCTGATTGTTTCCTTTCTTTGAGGCACAGAATGTGTCTGATTTCTCTGCCTACCTCACAAGCTCAAGACTACAGGAGGGAGATTGACTGCTGAGATACTCTGATTCTATTGCGGGAGAATTCACAAGTTCTTAATTTTATTTCTTCCGATTCTCGCTACTGCCTCTGAGTCATAGAGAGCAGATATTAGTGTCTCCATTCCAAAAATAAGAAACTGGAGGCTAAGAGATGAAGTGTTGGGTTGTGACTGCACAGATGAAATATGGCTCAGACATCCTTTCGGCTTAGTGCTCCTGTTTATTGTCTACTTGTGTCTCCTGCCATGCTCCATTCCTATTTTGGTCTGTCTGGGAGGTCTAAAGCTGTTCGGCCTCCCCTTGCATTTCAGATACTTTTCAAGATGGATTTCTCTTTAAACATTTATATTAACAATGCTCTTTTTGGCAATTAGTCATTCTTCAAACACAACTGAGTACCTCAAGAAACTGTGTTGTCAGTATTACAGAAAATACCAGGACATTGATTGTACAGAATGTGTATTTGGCTCATCTAGCGCACTGAAGAGAATAAGGTTATTATGTTTACTTCTAGGCACCTGGTGTCTCTATAGCATTATTTAAGGACTCTGGAGAGCAATTACTTCATCTCACTGGCAAGGAGGATGAGATATGGGCTTTAATCATTAATCAATAAAATACCATATTCAGAGCTGGATAATAATAATAGCCAGGTCATCTCTATTAAGACATTGTTAATTTATAAATAAAGTAAGTGGCAATGGGAAGGAACCCCAAGGAGCTCATGGTAGCTACCAGGTCTGGTTGCATAGTCTATTACCTCAGCCTTGACTCATGGCTACTTTAATTAATCTTTACCCTGAACACCCACACACTGTAACGTGGCACACAGCCATGGTGGGAACTTCTGTCTATATCCATCTTCCTTGTCAGCATTCTTTCTACTTTGCTGGCCTCAGAAATGGATAATGTGAAGGATTCTATTAATGATCTGTTTTTTTTTTTCCACACATACACAAAAAAATGCCTTAAGGCTGGAAACATAATGAAGAAGAGATAAATTTATGTGAATGAATGAATGTATGTAAACCTAATACCTTCCAAAGACACTAAAATCCTAGAACTTTATAGTCAGAATCTAATAAAGACAATATTGGATGGTAATGCCAGTCACTTATAGTTTACAGAATATTTCATTCCAATGCCATATATTAATATCATAGTAACTCTGATGCTTAAAGCAACAGATTAAGGCTAAAATGAGTCTCTAAGGTCGAAGACATACCAAGGGAAACTGGGGCTCAACCATAACTTGGTACTAACAAGACCAGGTCACCCATAATGAAAATGACAAAATTTCTTATGTTATCTAACATATACACAAAAGCTATACTATACACAGAAATTATGTGTTCTGCTCATTAATTTCAATGTAGTTTGGTTTTTGTGTGTGTGTGTGTGGCTCTGCTGGGGCGGAACAGTGAATATTCACAGTGCCATCAGCTATCGAGTTTAGATTACAACGATATGTGTGAATCAACTTTGGTTGAAATATTTTGCTTCTCAATTAATGGTCAATTTTTATGCAACTCACCAAGTGACCCTGTGGTCGTCTTAATTGGTCATAAATATGCCTACTGAATTGCCTAGTTATTTCAGAAAGACATATAGCCATGTTTCTCTTTGTCCATAGGCAGATTTTATATCTTTGCCCTGACCCCCAGAATACAACCCAAAGGGTTCTGGAAGTTCACCAGCATTTCAATTCTCTTAATCATTCTAATTTTCTAAATGACATGTTCAGATTTCAACTCGGTTGCTAAAAGTAACAGATTGGGCTGAGTTGGAGGTGGCCTATGGTAGAGCCCTGAGGTGCAGTGGGAAGCAAGTTCTCTATGAATGATTCTGAAATGAGCATCTTTCAAATCTCATTATTTTCCCTTACAAAGCAGGATTTAAGGCAGGACCTTTGGGTTGTGGCTCTTTTCATTGTCGCACCGCTTGCCTTCTTCACACTGTATCCATGGGGGAAGATGTCCAGTAATGTCATCAGTAACACGTGACTCACGGGAGGTCTCCTTTTGCTCTGGATCTGCTTCTCTGTCTGTGTCTTCCCCTGCCTCTGGCTATAGCATCTCCACGTATCTGACTCTTCGTGCTCATATCTAAAAGCTTACCTGTTGTAGCCACAGTTTCTTCTCTGAGACACTACAGAGCAATCCCTTCAATGAGAAATGCTCATGTTTCAAAGAGACCCCCAGTGGCTCCTTCTGTCAGCCCTACCTCACAATAGTCAGACAACATATCTTTAAAACTTTCAACTCCCCAATTCAATGATGTTATAGAGGAATAAGAAGAATATGGTGAAAGACTCTCAGAAGAGGCTGTAGTATTTGTCTTACAGAAAAAAAGACTATAAAGCTTCTTAGTAATCTTATGAAATGGACTATCTGTTTGTGCCTCTGCTTTTTATTAATTCAGTGGGATGGGGATGGGAGATACTGACATGTGATGTTGCTTATCTGTGTGTCTCCCCACCATGACCTTCCTATGCCATTTTAACCCTCAACCCTTTGGGCTTGGCCTTAGCACCAATCTAAGCATGCCAGGGGTGGGAGGGAGCTGAGTAAGAATGAAACAAACATTTTATTGGCTTATCTGGTAAGTAGAGTATGACTTTAATGCCATCTTTTAATGCCCATGTTTCTCTTCTTTCTTGCTGCAAAGACCCCCCGACTGTGTTCTAGCTCCACTGGTATTTATGAGCCTAAATTACATTCTGTGCCATCTCTCCACTCTCCTATTTCCTTAGCAGTCAGTTTTAAAGACCAGCAGAAAAACCCCATCAATACGAGATGCTGCTGCTTTCCTATAGTACATGCTGCCATAGATTTCTCAAGAAGCACCTTAGGTGTTCCTGAGTCCATGTCCTTCCACTCTTCTCATTTTCTACACAGGTTCAGAAATCAGCTTATCCAGCTGATTTTCCTCTTTACAAATGTATGAATGGAGGATTGTTTACATCAAGCCCTGGGGGACCTCATTTTATCCACTCACTCTGGGTTTGGGGCACTGAGGTCAAGGCTCTACAGAGTGCTCATCAGCTTTCTACTACTAAAGCACACATCTGAGATTCTGTTTACAAAGCAATAGGTTTATTCTGGCTCTCAGTCCTAGGGTTCCCAGTCCAGGAGTGTTTGGCTCTGTTGCTTTGGGTCGTGATGTACATCTTGGAGAGACTGTATGACAAGAAGTAAAAGAGCAAGGAGGGGCCCAAGGTCCCACAGTCTCCTCCAAGGCCATGCTGTTAACCTAAAAGCCACCCTCTAGCTCATCCCCCCTTCAATACTATCTTGATGACTAAGCCTTTAATATATCAACCTTGGGGTTCCATTTCAGATCTAAAACAATAGTACCTAAGAATGGAAACCTCTTTCTTGATTCATGGACATCTAATAGTGGGAGAGAGGCCGATGAAAAGGAACAAGTTTGTAAAGGAACAATAAATCATTTTTCCCCAAGAAATATTCTCATTGTGTTTGCTGTTGTAGCTGCTGAAGCCAGATCAAGGAACCTGTGGATGTTGCTGGATGTATATCTCCTTGCTTTGTAGGGTATTGGCTGCATGATCTGATAAAAACTGCAACTAAATGATCCTTATGATTTGTATTCTCACAGCCATGAGAATATTGGCTACCCCTCCTTTCCTTCTCCCCACCCTGCTTTTGGCTTTGGAAGGTTCATTACTTACAGTTACTGCAGAATCAATCTGGACTGGCCAAAATCAGTGATGGAGTTTATAGCATAATAAATGCCCTGCCACACTGGTGTGGTCACACATGAAAGGCTTGGGGGTGCTCTTTTGAGCAATCTTTCTACATCATGGAGAATACTTAAAAAAATCAATTTCACAGAACCATCCTAAGCATATTTTGAGAAGTATAAGCCTGACAGCAAACAGCACTGATTTTCCCTGAGGCAGATATTATTGCAGAAAAACAATATTATTGATAAAAAAATCTTAAGCATATTGGAATTTGGAATAGAAATTATACACAACTTCATTATTCATATTAATCTGGTTGAGCTTCATTTTTCTAGCCTCTGTTATATTCCACTTTCTCTGTAGTTTTATTTTTGTAAAAATGTTGTAATTCTTCTCTCAAAGCACACTAATAGACTCTTCCATATGGAAAAAAACAGCCTGACTCAGAATAGGCAAAATCTGAAATATACTCAAAGAAAAATGCCAGTCGCAGCACTGATGATTTCCCTTTTTAAAACTCTGAAAGTGGGTTGGATGTGGTGGTGCACATCTTTAATCCTAGCACTCAAGGAGGCAAAGGCAGGGGGATCACTGAGTTTGAGGCCAGCCTGGTTTACAAAGCAAGTTCAGGACAAGCAAGGCTACACAGAGAAACCCTGTCTTGAAAAACAAAAAAACAAACAAACAAAAACTTCTGCAAGTGGGGCTGGAAAGATGGCACAGAGGTTAAGAGCACCTGTTGCTTGTGTGGAGGACCTGATTTGTGTTCTCAGCACCCACATGGTGGCTCATGAGCATTGTAGCCCCAGTTCCAGGGGAGCTGACACCATCTTCTGAGCCCCTTAAGTACTAGGCATGCCATGTGACACACATCCATATGTGCATGTAAAACACTCTCACACAAGTAGTTCTAAAACAGGAACCAGCTCTAAAAGTTGGAAGATTAAACTGACTCCGGTCTTGTGAGCAAACTCTCCTTTACAGCCGTCTGATACACAGTAGAACTCGACGAGTAAGAAATGCTGAAAACAAAATCAGAAAGACAGATGGGAGGCCATCCTCCCCAAACTTCAGTTTCATATTATGCACATGACTGCTAATATTATGTGACTGCTAATAGGCAAGCACTAAAAAACCATTTTTTCTTACTAAAGAAGGGCTCATAAATTGCCAACTGATGTCACACTGAGTTTGTGCCAGGGATCCAAAGCTTGCCTGTGAGTCTGGTCCCATCAAAGTCAGCTTCTTACAGCCATATCAAAATTCATGAATGCACATGTCCATAAAGTGAGTAAAAAACAATCCATAATGCTTGTTTGTTTATTGTGTATCAGCTCTGTGTTGTTTTAGTACATACAAAGAAACCACACATCCCCAAATCCATTTATGTCCAGTTCATTTTTCCAGCCTCTGCATATGGCAAAGAGAAGGGCCAAGAACTATTATGGATGCAGTTCTCCTGTAGTCCTAGGAGCCAACTTATGCTGAAATAACCTACTTGTAAGAGGCTTTCTCATGGCTTGGGACTGTCCTCTATGAGATTAGGTTAGCTTTGTGATGAGAGCAGAAGCACTTGCAAACACTGATTATCTGGAAAAGAAAAGTGTGTCTGAAGGGAACAAATAGTAAAATCAGTCATCTAGATGCAACTCAGTTGATGTGTGACATGCAGTGAAAGCACAGGGCACCACTGCGCGAATCAGGAGAAACAGCTCATGAAAGGAACTCATTTTATTGTTTTATACAGAGGGCCTAGTGCATTTCCACACCCAGGTACTCAAGAAGCCGAGGCAGGAGGCTCATGGGTTCAGGGTACAGCCTTGACTACATTGTGATACCCTCTCTTCAGAAAAGAGGGAGGATTAAATTTTCAGTCCCAGGAAAGAAAATTTTACTCTATGGAGAGGAGAGAAAAAGGGTAGAAATTTGTTCATGCTGAACATCTGATAGCCATATATTATGTTTGTTTTTTAAAGAACCAACAATATTGAATCTTTTCAAGTAGAAAACTCCTGTTTTATGCCTCCAGTTGCTTTTTACTGGAGAACAGCCATTTAATTGCAGTTGAGTTGTAACTGATAGGACATGTATAGATTTTACAGGGACAAAAGGACTGGGTGTCAGAGGACACAGTTGAACAACACTGCCTCCATTTTAGAAGCCTAGGGCCTTACTATACCTACAGGCATCTCTCAGGAGCCAGACCCCAGTGTGGGCAGAACCAGCATTCTCTGACTAGAGTCTAACTCTGGCTTTCTATTCTCATTCATCCTGTAACCTAAGATTTGGGTGAGTAAGGATTTTTTGTTAGTTTGCCTATGCTCTGACTCCAGCAAGATCATAGTCCTTCTTTTGCAATGCCTATTTTTATATGAGCAATTTGAGGTTCAGAAAAATTTCTGTACTTATATTGGTAGAATGGCAAAAAAAAAAAAAAAAAAAAGAGGAATGACGTTAGAAATTTCTAAAAGGAATTTCCCAGTGACTTACTTAAATCTACATACTTAGTCCTTTGTCCCATGGGCAAAGAACAACCTTCATGGCTTCCTTGTTACAGAATCATGTCCCCTTTTCTTATAATGAATCCAAGACATTTTGTTAACATGAGCTATACCTAATTTCCATTCTTGTTATTCTGAACACTGAATATGGATTGCATGAAGCCAAGGCTCCTGGTTCTGCCCACATTTGCTGAGTGTGCCGAGATTTCTTTGCTCCTGCTTGCCTCCCCTGAGATGGCTTTATGCCCTATCTTCCAGGGCACCACACTTCTTTCTCTGCGATGCACTTGACTCTCATTGCTTTGCCAGCACTGTCCTTCTGTTTCCTTGTTCAACATCTCTGCTGGGTGACTGTGAAGAGGTGGCTGAAAGGATGATCTCCTTGAGCTCTATTCCATTCCATTGCTCACTTCATCCACCAACACCCCTACTGTAGCACAGAGCACAATTGCCTCATAATCCTTTCTTTGTGTAATCTGCCTAAGTCTAGCCTCTGCTCTCTGGACCAAGGACTTGGTTTTATTTGTCAGTTGTCTTCCTGACATCAGCACAGTGTGTAATGCACACAAGTACACAATGAGTATTGACACATGACTGAGCAAAATCAATTGCCAAGTACTTTGAAAGTCAGGTGATGTTGAAGGAAGAAAATGAGCTCATTTCTGGTTACACTGGGATTCTCTTTTGCCTTCTCTGATTCTCAGAAACAGATAAGGCTTATTTTCAAAATGTTTTCAATGTGTCCATATAAAGCTTTGGGGGGGCCACATTCTGCCACGAGTGGAGCAACTAAAATTAGTTATTTCGTACCACTGTACTGAAGTGGGTGAGCTCTATGGCTGGCCAGCATATGCCTTGTTCAGCTTTCTGTGAGGCATGGAGAGTAATAAAGCTTTCCATTTTATCTCCAATGAAATGATGCCGTTGAAATATCACCTCATTTTTTATGCCATGAATGATTTCTTCTTCCCTCCATGATATAAAAAAGGAATTACTCTTATTAGAAGAATGACAAATTACTAATGATGCTGTATGAAAAAAAGAAGGAATAGCTGAAATCACTGTAATCCAAACAGCCAACATACTCCTTCTTGACTGAACATTACTGCTTGATACTCTGAGCAGAGTCTCTACGATGTCACAGCTGTGTGGAGATTATTCTAAGCAGGAAGTAAATCAAAAGCAGGTGCCCATGAATTTTTCCCGGGAAGAGTACCGTGCATTAGAAGTTTTTAAAACTGGATGGCATGATTAAGAGTTGTGATCACTGAATGCAAAAGGGAAAGGAGTCTCTGGGGAGTACAAGGCCTCATGGGTTCACATCTACTGAGATTTTCTCAAGGGGTAGGACCAATTTGGGGTGGGGATGATTAGATAAGGGGTCCCTGTCAGCTATCTATGGAAGAGTGACAGTGTGGTTAGTGGGTCTGAATTTCACTCCTCTTCATTTGTTGAGCACATTGTGTCTATATGTCTCCTTTTAGGTGGGACTAACAGTGGTCTTTGAATGCCCAAGGACCTGCAAGTGTCAGGCACTTCTGCCACATTCATGCCTGAGAGCTCAAATCCACAGAGGTCACACTTTCTCTATCACGTCCAGGTACTAAGGATACGGCCACTATGGAGTTTTGGATAAACTGTGTCCTCTTCTAGATCTTTTCCTTGAATGAGAGGAAATATGCGTTTCACAGGGAAGATGGTAAGTTATTAGTAACATGAGTCAGGAATACTAATGTTAGGCCCAGTGCGGCGGCACACACCTGTAATCCCAGCACTCAGGAGGCAGAGGCAGGCTGATCTCTGTGAGTTCAAGGCCTGCCTGGTCTACAGAGTGATTTCCAGGAAAGCCAGGGAGAGACAGAGAGAGAGAGAGAGACAGAGAGAGAGAGAGAGAGACTTTAAACAAAACAAAATAAAATGAAAACAAAAACTAAAATAATAACAACAATCCCCCAAAACCAAAATCAACATTTTCTAGTTCAGTGGTATTTTTCAAGAACCTTAGAATTTATATTGTTAATTCCACTTATCACTAAAAAGTGTTTTCCCATTACTCAGCGCATTTCAGTTTCTTTCAAATGAAAAATGATTTTTGTCAGTGTTGGCATAGCTACCCACCAGTTATCCAATTCCTCAAAATCCAAGATGGAGGATATGATACTGCATGAATGTTACCTGCTACCAAGATAAGGGTGACTAAGTGTTATGATGAAGTGACTGGAAACATTTGTCACTACTCCTAGAATTAGACAAGACGATCCCCCTCAAATCAGTGCTTTATTTCTGCCCTCAGCTTAGGATCAAGAGCGATTTCTCAATAAGGAAATCATGAAATTTGCAGGTAAATGGTGGGACTTGGAAAGGATCATCCTGAGTGAGCTGTCCCAGAAGCAGAAAGACACACACGGTATATACTCACTCATATAGACATATAACATAGGATAAACCTACTAAAACCCTGAACATCTAAAGAAACTAATCAAGAGAGCGGACCCTGACTAAAACGCTCAATCCCCATCCCGAAAGGCAAAGAGGATGGACATCAGAAGAAGAAGAAAACAGGAAACAAGCTAGGAACCTGACACAGAGGACCTCTGAAAGGCTCTGCCCTGCAGACTATCAAAGCAGACACCGAGACTTAAGGCCAACTGATGGGCAAAGTGCATGGAATCTTAAGTAAGAAGTGAGAAATAGTAAGCTCTGGAGAGGACAGGAACCCCACAAGGAGAGCAACAGAACCAGAAAATTTGAACACAGGGGTCTCCCCAGGGACTCATATTCCAACCAAGGAATATGCATGGAGAACCTAGAACCCCTGCATAGATGTAATCCATGGCAGCATAGTATCCAAGTGGGTTCCATAGTAATGGGAAGAGGGACTGCCTCTGACATAATCTGATAGGCCTGTTCTTTGATCACCTCCCCCTGAGGGGAGAGCAGCCCTACCAGGCCACAGAAGATGACAATGCAGCCATTCCTGATGGGATCTGATAGACTAAGATCAGAAGGTAGGAGAGGAGGACCTCCCCTATCAGTGGACTTGGGAGGGGCAAGCGAGTAGAAGGGGGAGGGAGGGTGGGGCTGGGAAGGGAGGAGGGAGGGGCTTATGGGGGGATACAAAGTGAATAAACTGTAATTAATAAAAAATAAAAAATAAAAAAGATAATAAAAAAAGACAAAAAAAAAAGAGTGATTTCTCTGAGTCGGAGTCATTTCGATCTGTCTGTAACAACTCTGAGGACAAAGTTCACAAGTTTGCTGAAGCATTACACACCCCCATGGCAAGACATGGTGGCATATCACACCTTTAATTCCAGCACACAGGAGCCGGGGCAGGTGGACTTCAGAGGCAGAGGTCAGCCGGGTCTACAAAGCAAGTTCTAGGATGACTAGGAGAGAGAGAGAGAGAGGGGGAGAGGGAGAGAGGAGAGAGAGAAAGGGAGAGAGGAAGAAAGGAAGAAGGAAGGAAGAAAGAAAGGAAAAAGAGAAGGGAGGGAGGAAGAAAGAAAGAAAGAAAGAAAGAAAGAAAGAAAGAAAGAAAGAAAGAAAGAAGAAAGAAAGGAAAGAAAGAAAGGAAAACCTTTGCCCACTTTGCAGCATTGACTTGGTTAAAGTTCTGGAATATTTTTGGTTATTTAACTACCTTTTGCTACAAAGCTATACAACAAATTAAATTTCAGCTTCCCTCTTTTTAGACATTAGAGCTGTAGACGCTGGTCCACTCCCGTGCTACCCAGACTGTCCCAAAGGAGCTGCACCCTAATGTAATAGCAGGGCATCAGGAGACAGTCTCACCCTCCACTGACTACTGAGCATCAAAGGCAATTTATTTAGAATGCCCGCCTTCCGATGCAGAGGAAGGAACAAAGCGCTGGAGGGTGGGAGGGGAGTAGAATCTTCTAACTCACTCCATTAGATGTGCTCCTATTAAGCCATTCCGTGTTCATGACTTCTACAAGGACTCAAGAGTTTGAAGGACATTTGGTAAGGGGCTGTTGAGGAATGTTAATATATTCAGAACTACCAAGTAACAATCAAGTATCTCTTGATTATGCTTCTAGAGCTCTAGCCATAAGAATTGGGTACAAGTGGGGTTTAAGTTAAATACATGTTAATTTTTAACAACCAAATATGAAAGTATAAAAAATGCCTGTCACAGAGTGTCAGCCATTTGCGTATCTATTTAAAAGGCACAAGAAAATGCCAACTTATACTAGTCAGGGTCTGGAAAGTTAGGAAGTTACATGTTTATGGGGAATACATTCTGAATTTGAAGTCCCTTCTAAAGAATTGGAACTTTGGATCCTAGGAAGGATATGTTCTGGCCTTCCTATAAACAATGAACATTATTAATAAAAACATTTATTTATGAAAAAGGGAAGTTTATTTAATTTCAACTGGGTGCTTTATAGCATTCTAGGATATGGGTTTAAACTACAGTTAAAGGAAAAAACTATACAAATAACTAGATAGAGTAGTATCAGGTTGTGTTGGTGCCCCAGGCAGTACGGTGCAGGGCGGCAAGGCAGGTGAGGGGCTGCAGGGAGACACTTGAGTTAGGTTTCAGTGGGAGCGAAAGAAGAAGGTGACGTGTTGACACAAATCTCAGTGCCATACAGGTGAGACTCCTATCTAAGGACAGTGTGCACTCCAGGGAGAATCTAACGCAAATATGAAGTTACCTGTAAGGAAAGGTAGAGAGAGATGCTGCTATGAGATAAATGACAGTTTACATGAGCCTAAGTGTAACTCTGCATCATGACAGTTTAGAGATCAAAATGTGCGAGTGCATTTAGATCAAAATATAAAAGCAGATTGGCTATGGCAGCATGTGCCTTTTAATCCTAGCATTCAAGAGGCAGAGGTAGGTGGATCTCTCTGTGGGTTCAAGGGCAGCCTTGTCTACAGAGTGAGTTCTGGGCCAGACAGGGCTAAAGAGTGAGCACCTGTCTAACAACAGACATACAAATAAAACTTTGTGTACACGCTTGCACACAGGTACACATGCATGCATGGCTGCATATCAGTATGGCAGCCCACGGCATCTATCTCTCTCCATCATATGATGCCAAAGGGATGAGAACCGCTCACCGTGATTCTTCTCTGCTTCAGTAAGAGTCTTACTACTCAAAGGACTTTGTAAGTTATGACTTTCTGCTTCTAGGATGATGGAGTTTGGCAGGGCTTTCACAGAGATGGGAAGGTGTGATTAATACCATGTTCCTCCTGGGAGGCAATATATGAGAAGATCTGAATTCCACGATTCTATCTCCTTTCTTCTGCTTGGAATTAACAAACAGAATTTCTCTGGAGGTGCAGCAGGGTTTAGGCCACAGGGGTAGTTGCCTACCCTTGAGAGTTCAATTTATGAAATTCAGAGGCTCTAATCAAAGTTGGAACCTTATGCACTGCAGATCCTAGAAGTCCCATTTATTCCAGAGACCAACAGCGTCAAATTAGCCCTGCCTCTACTACATTTCTTACATTCAAGGGCTGTATTAGTCTTGCCATGACGCTAAATCAATTCCAAAGAAAACCATTTGGTATGTGCTTCTTTTGTTAAAGGGACAGATGACGTATTTCAGTCATATTTTGTCCCTTATAATCAAATCAATATTCAGGACACTAAAGCAGAGAGAAATTTCCCAGAAATAAATGCATTTTCTATATTCTGGAGAAATCATTTATTATTCTGGAGCACATACAACTTCCAGGAGACAATCTGAAGAGGAGCTGATGAATTATCGTCCATCATTATGGGTGTGCATGCAGAGGTATAGAAGTTGAGGTTTCAGCTGGTCTGGACTCACCTCTGTCAAACTCTCAGAGAGGACCATGGATGGGATACATCAGCTATGGACATGTGCCATATACTTCTTGGTGCCATGAGTCATGGCAGGCATTTTACTTTCATGCCTTTGTTTTAGTTTGCAGTAGCCTCACAGAGGAGGTTCTCTTGCCATTTTCTCTTTATGAGAAAGGAAACTTCAAGTAGACAAATATTCTACTTGAAGTCAAAGAGCTAGGAATTCAGAACAAAGTCCAAGTCCTTGGTTACACATTGCCCATGCTTAAGTCGCTGATCATCAGGGTGGTTTGGAGGTACTAAGTGTCAAATGGAGTAATTTATCTTCCAGCCTTTAAATTTTGCAGAATTAAAAAAAAAAACACCTCTATGATTTCAAGCCAAGAGACTATCAAGATCAAGAGACTATTTTAGGAAAGCAGGACTGTGGGACAGTGCTGATGTCTTTAAGGCTTTCAGCATATTGAAGTGTTGGCCTGAAAGAAAAGGTGGACTTTTCAAATGTTTACCTTTTAGTTTTCAACTCCATTTAAAAATTAATTTCTTTGAGCCACTGTCAATAAAAGGGACAATTATATAAACACATCTATGAGACTGAGAGTATAGTGATGAAAGCATTATAGTTTTTAGAAGAGTATTAAAGACACAGTATGTTGAAAAGGCCGTTTTCTTTACTCCATTATCAAGGTGACCGTCACTTTTGTTATTTGTGCCAACAAATGCTTAGAAACCAACCGAGAAGATCCGACACGAGCCAGAAGTTACGGTTACTTCCTTCACTCTCTTTTTATACATAAAGCAAAGTGCAGGGCCTGTAGGTTAGCGGCACATTTAGGTTGCTGTCACTGAAACACAGATTATATTTCTGGATGGCAAAATAGTTTAGTGCTTGCAGAAATGCCCCACCCCAAGCTGGAACTACTGCTCTGCCTTGGTGATGGGAAAGGCATGCTTTTAGGCCAGAACCAGTGCCAGCCAAATTTAAGAGGACACTGGAAACCATGTTGTAACGCACAGTTGTTCAGAGGTGAGCAGAGATTACGATGACTTAAAAATTTTGATTTTATTGGTTCTTTGCTCTATTTGCATTTTTTTCACCAGGGTAACCTCTGCCTACAAATTATACTCTGGAAATTTTTTTTCTTCTTCAATTTATTCTGGGTATCAGAGTTGATTGAAAGGCAATAAATGCACAGTCTTAGAAAGTCTGAATAGATTGACAGAATTTTTGGTCTCTCTGAAACTTCATCTATTGATTTGACAAGATAGTCAAATTCTGCACAGCCTGGATTTTACAGGATGCTGCAGTCACCATTTCAGGATGACACAGAGCTGAAGCAAAACTTTCAGCAGGAGTCCAAATGTGTCCAGACCTCAGGGTGTGTCTGAAACCCAGGCTGAGAAACTTTTGGGTGGTGTCTAGTATTGTCCATACTTCACAGAGAGAAAGAGCAATTTCCAACTGATGAAGCTCTCAGAAACCTCCAGTGCAAAACCGCAGCCACTCTGTACCCTCTACTCAGTTCTGGGTACACAGAACTCCACGCAGCAGCTCTCTCTGAATGCAGCTAGCTTCTTGGGCAGGAAGGCAAGGAGACACAGTTTTTTATGACAACACTTTCTATATTCTTTATGCTTTTGAGGGGTCATAGAATTGTGCCATAAGGCGAGGTACTAGGAAATGTTCTAATAATTAAAAACGGAGTCCCTATGTGCTAAGAAAGAAGAGAGAGAGACAGACAGACAGATAGACAGACAGACAGAGAAAACATGAAGTTGGGTTGGTAGGGAGGAGTTGGGAGTTGAGGGAGGCAATAAAATATAAAAATATATTGCATACGATTTAAAAATGATCTTCAAAGATCATTTAAAAGATAGAAAATGGTGATTGCCACAGGTTGACATAAATGATAATGAATGAGGCACTAATTTGTATCCATCATTTTCTGAATAATCCTCAACTAATGTCCACTGGAATATTGCAGTTTGATTTGGGTTACACAGGGAGAAGGATTTACGATATGCTTGAGACAAAATGGAGAAATGGGAGCCAGATCGTGGTACAGTCATTTGGGTTTGGAGCTGTTCCGACAGTCACTCCAAGGCTCCAGCGGCTGTCACCTTCCATAATGCTGCAGCCTTTTAACATAGTTAACTCAGTCACCACCCTAACCATAAAATTATTTTTGATGCTTCGTAAGCATAATTTTGCCACTTTTATGAATTGTAATGTAAATATCTGTGTTTCCAATGGTCTTAGGTGACCCCTGTAAAAGGGTCATTTGACACCCAAGGGGGTCACGACCCACAGGTTGAGAACCACTGCTCTAAATGCCACTAATGTCAGATTAGCAAACTGTATGGTTAACCTTGATTATCAATTTGATTGGACTTAGAATCACCTTGAGGTTGAGGTCGATCTCTGGGTGTGTCTGAGGTTATTTCCAGAAATGATTAGTGGGAGGCAACCCTTGCCCTAGGCATAGGTAGCTTTGTCCCAAAGGCTGGCGGCACAGACAAAGTGAAAGGGGAAAGATTAGACAGTGGGCATCCACATTCCCTTTTCTGCTCCCCGGCCCACTGTGATGTGACCTTAGCTCCTGCCATGCCCTCCCTGCCTTGGCTGGCTACGTTTATGTCGCCTGACACAGGAGGAGGAAACCTCAATCAAAAGAATTAAAAATGCCTACATAAGATCAGGCTGTGGGAAAGCTTAAGTTTTCTTAATTAGAGATTGATGTGGGAGGGCCCAGCCCATCGTGGGTGGTGTCATCCTGGTCTGGTGGTGAGTAAGCCATGATGAGCCAGTAAGCCAGGAGGCACTAAGCAGCTCCTCTCCAAGGCCTCTGCATAGCTCCTTCCTTCAGGCTCCCGCCGTTTCAGTTCCCATCCCGACTTCCTTCAGTGATGACTACACTGTAGAACTATAAGCCAAACAAACTCTTCCCTCCCCTTGCTTCAGTCGTGATGTTTCATCCCAGCTAAGATACTTCCATATTTAGACTGAAGCATCTGAAGCCGTGAGCCAAAGGAAGGATTCTTTACAGACAAGGATTGTCTGTAAATTGTCTACATAACTTGGCCAAAGCAAAAGGGAAGTCACTAATTCTTGTTCTCTGAGGTATGAAACAGCACACATTCCTGTAGATGATGTTCATTCACATTTCAGAAGAAGGGAAAACATGCAATTTAATTCCAAAAACATTTACTGAATGACAGCTTGATGCAGCCGACCGTGCCTGGGAAGAAAGGAGAGCGTGAAGGTACCCAGCATTCACCATGGTGTATTTGAAAGAATTCAAAAGGATTCAAAAGTATTCAGAAGATTTGGGTATTTCTCCTTGTCTTTTACCAAGTCACATTTCTATACCTCAGTTCTACTTACTTTCAAAACAGGGAAAGCAGCGGCAATTGATGACATTCACTGAAGTTACAGGAAAATACTTCATAAAATGACAAGAAGATGCTTAGTTCAGCTTGAGTGATTTGATTTGTAGAAAAAGCATTGAGTTATGTATGACTTCACTTTACAGATAAGGAAACTGAGGCACAAAAGAGCATACATGATGCTACTGTAGCTCATACAAGGAGGATTTTTCTTACATGCAGTAGGGGGAGTGAAAAAAGGAGTCCTGTGTTTACTGCGACATAGTGGTGAAGAGTTTCCCAGGTAGCCAAGAAGCATTTTCGGTAACAAAAACAACATGGTCAAAACCATAGCACTGTAACTACACAGATGCATTTCAGAAAAGATAATTGGTCTGGGTTAGCTAAAACATCTGTGGAAAAAGTTCTAGGAAGAATGGCCTGATGGTGTAGGAGATGGATCCTGGGGTCACTTTCGTAAGCACCCTGGTACTATGAGCAGGTGATGAGACAGCAGCAGAGAAGCAAACGGCCTCTGAGTTTATGGGAAGGTATCTGAACAGAACGTAGGAGAATTAGGGAGAAGTAAAGAAATGTCTGTGGGAGATCTGGAAAGGAGGTACTCAGGTTGGGGAAACTGAGGCAGGATGACCTAGTCAAGGTCAGCAGTGTCACTAATGTGAGTGGAGATCAAGTTGAGAAGGGAGGCTTCTGAGTATTATGGACCTTACTGAAGAATTAACTGGAGAACCAGAATTTCAAATGACTGATACAGCAAGATTCTGCCATAGTGAAACTCATCGATAGAAACATCCAATCAAGACTCAGTTTGTACATAGAGAAACTTAAACCTTTCAAATTAAGTAGTGATTTTGACATTGAGAATTCTCAAGACATTTACCTAAGTAAATGGGGAAGAGGTGCCATTGGAAGTGTTTCTCTTTACATTTATTTACTCAGGTCATCAGGTTTGTTTGCAAGATGCTCTACCCTCTGAAGCATCTTGCTAGCCCTTAGTTTAAGTGTAGTCTTTGTTTCTTTCTTTCTCCTCCTTTTATTTTTATTTTTTTCTGCAAGGTTTCTCTGTGTAGCTCTGGCAGTCCTGGAACTCATTCTGTAGACCATACTGATCTCAAACTCAGACCCACCTGCCTCTGCCTCCCAGGTGTTGGGATTAAAGGCATGTGCCACTACCACTTAGATTAAGTATAATATTTCTAAAAAGTATTTTGTAATAGTCATCTTAGAAGATGGTCTTTATCCATAAGAGGATATGAGAATGGAAAACGTGGGCTTGTGCTTCTATAGTCTAAGAGCGCTGCTTTTGGTACAGAGCCTCAGGGTATGCTAATACTAGGTAGGTGAGAGCCAAGGAGAGGTGAGGAGGAAGTAAAGGTGAGTATGATGCTGAAAAATGCCTCCTGGAAGACATAATAACTTGTTCTTTTAATAAGTTCTCAAGATGGCTTCATGTTAACTGGTATTTTGTAACTTGAGATGAATGGATAAACCCTGAGAATTTACCATGGGAAAGGCTCCATAGGCATCAAGTCTTTAAAGAGGTCTATAAAATCCAAATGAAATAAACCACTGTGTTATACCAAGATACTTTATATTATTAGTGGCTATTGTGAAGGGTGTTGTTTCCCTAATTTCTTTCTCAGCCCTTTTGTCTGAGGGCTATTGATTTTTTTGAGTTAATTTTGTAACCAGTCACTTTGCTGAAGGTGTTTATCAGCTGTAGGAGTTCCATGGTAGAATTTTTGGGGTCACTCATGTATATTATCATATCCTCTGCAAATAATGATACTTTGACTTCTTCTTTTCCGATTTGAATCCCCTTGATCTCCTTTAATTGTCTTATTGCTCTAGCAAGGACTTCAAGTACTATGTTGAAGAAATATGGAAAGAGTGGGCAGCCTTGCTTCATCCCTGATTTAAGTTTCTCTCCATTTAGTTTGATGTTGACCACAGGCTTGCTGTATATTGCCTTTATTATGTTTAGTTATGTGTCTTGTATCCTTGATCTCTCCAGGACTTTAAACATGAACAAGTATTAAATTTTAGCAAATGTTTTTTCAGCATCTAAGGAGATGATTGTGTGTTTTTTTTTGTTTGTTTGTTTGTTTGGTTTTTTTTTGTGTGTGTGTGTGTGTGTTTCCTTCAGTTTGTTTCTATGGTGGATTACTTTGATGGATTTCCGTATATTGAACCACCCCTGCATGCCTGGGGTGCAAGTGAAAGACTTGTATGAAAAAAGCTTCTAGTCTCTGAAAAAAGAAATTTAAGAAGATATCAAAAGATGGAAAGATCTTCCGTGCTCATGGCTTGGTAGGATTAATATAGTAAAAATGGCCATTTTACCAAAAGCAACCTATAGTTTGAATGCAATTCCCATCAAATTACCATCACAATTCTTTATAGACCTTGAAAGAAAAATTCTCAACTTCATATGGAATAACAAAAAACTCAGAACAGCTAAAACAATCCTGTACAACAACAGATTGTCTGGAGGTATCTCCATTCCTGATCTCAAGCTGTACTATAGTGCAACAGTAATAAAAACTGCATGGTACTGGCATAGAAACAGAACAGTGGATCAATGGAATCGAATAGAAAACCCAGAAATAAATCCACACACCTACAGACACCTGATTTTTGACAAAGATGCCAAAACCATACAATGGATAATAGATAGCATCTTCAACAAATGGTGCTGGTCTAACTGGATGTCCACATGTAGAAAAATGCAAATAGATCCATACTCATCACCCTGCACAAAACTAAAGTCCAAGTGGATCAAAGACTTCAACAGAAAACCAGAAACACTAAATCTGTTGGAATAAAAATTGGGGAATACCCTAGAACTCATTGGCACAGGAGACAATTTCCTGAATAGAACACCAACAGTTCAGGCTCTGAAATCTACAAATAAATGGGATCTTGTGAAACTGTAAAGCTTCTCTGTAAAGCAAAGGACACTATCAACAGAACAAAACTACAGCCTACGGACTGGAGAAAGATATTAAACAATTCTACATCTGATAGAGGGCTAATATCCAGAATATATAAAAAACTCAAAAAATTAGACACCAACAAACCAAATAACCCAATTAAAAATGGGGTACAGAGCTTATCAGAGAATTCTCAACAGAGGAATATTGAATGGCAGAGAAACACTTAGGTGCTCAACATCCTTAGTCATCAGGGAAATGCAAATCAAAAAAACTCTGAGATTCCATATTACGCTGATCAAAATGGCTAAGAGCAAAAACTGAAGTGACAACACATGCTGGAGAGGATGTGGGGAAAGAGGAACCATTCTCCATTGCTCATGGGTGTGTAAACCTTTACAACCACTTTGGAAATCAATTTGGCACTTTCTCAAAAAAATTGGGAATAGTACTACCTCAAGATCCAGCTCTACCCCTCCTGGGTTTATGCCCAAAAAGATGTCCCACCATACAACTAGGACATTTGCTCAACTATGTTCATAGCAGCTTTATTTGTAATAGCCAGAATCTGGAAACAACCCAGATGTCCATCAACTGAGAAATGGATGTACATTACACAATGGAATACTACTCAGCTATTAAAAACAAGAAAATCATGCAATTTGCAGGCAAAAGGATGAAACTAGAAAAGATCATCCTGAGTGAGGTAACCTAGAAACAGAAAGACAGGCATGGTATATACTTACTTATAAGCAGATATTAGCCATATAATATAGGATAGCCATCTACAGACCTAAAGAAGCTAAACACTAAGGAGGACCCTAGGGAGGGTGCTTAAATCTCATTCAGAATGCAAATAGGATAGATACCAGAAGCGGTGAAAGAGAGGGAACAGGACGGGAGCCTACCATAGAGGTCTTCCACCCAACAGGGGATGCTAAGACTCACAGCCAAACTTTGGGCAGAGTGGAGGGAGTCTTATGGAAGAAGAGGGGGTCATGTAGAAGGACATTGAGGGGACAGAAGCCCCACAAGGTGACCAACAAAGCTAAAGGATCTGAGCCAAGGGTCTTCTGCAGAGACTGATGCACCAACCAAGGACTATGCACAGAGAGGACCTAGACCCCTGCTTAGATGTAGCCCATGACAGTTCAATCTCCATGTGGGTTCTCAAGTAAGGGGAGCAGGGGCTGCCTCTGTCATGAACTCGTTTCCTCCTCTTTGATCACTTGCCCCTGGTGATACAGCCTTACCAGGCCAGAGGAAGAGGAGCCAGGTAGTCCTGATAAGACTTCATAAGCTATGGGCAGATGCCAAAGGAGGAGAAATTTCTCTTTCAGTGGACTAGGGGTATGGAATACAGAAGAAGGAGAGAGGGCAGGACTGGGAAGAGTTGAGGGAGGGGCTTCAATCAGGATATACAATGAATAAATTGTGAAAAAAATTAATTTAAAAAAGGTAAAAAAGAAATAAACCACTGAAAATTATATGTGCTTATTTACACCATGATACCGCTGTTACTAAGAACTTTCAGAAATGAACAAAATATATTTTACTTTAAGACACTTACATGTGTACTTACAGAAGGTAAGGTTTCCTTTAGCTAAATTTCACGCCTCAATGTACTGCTTTTGCCACTATCCATTTAGGACTAAAAGTTTGTAAAGTGGCAGTAATCGGCAATCTCAACAAGCCAGTGGTTTTCATCCTGGGAGCTGTGACCCCTTTGGGGGGACTGAACGATCCTTCCACAGGGGACACATATCAGATATCCTGCATATCAGAGATTAGATTATGATTCAGAACAGTCGTAAAATTATAGTTATGGAGTGGCAACAAAAGCAAATTTTATTCAGCAGGTTGAGAACCGCCGCAATAAAGCGATGAACTTATCAGTTCTCTCATTCCGATTCTTTCGGTCTTCAGGAGGCCGGATGACCTTCTGATCATTTCATTCAGCACTTTAGTAACAAATTACCCCAGATGAGTGTTGTTGGATTTTAAAAGTCTCCTGAGCGCCCCCAGCGTCCCTTAGTGATCCCTGATGCATTATGACAATAATTGCAGATTTCAGCCCTGTGACAAACTGGAAGACACTTTCACACTGCCTAAAACAGGTCTCTTTCTTTGTCTGTTTCTCAGAATATAGACTGCTCTGCTCTGCTCTTAGAGTCAGGACATTAAAATGTGTGGGGATAAATATTCCAGAGATGACAGAGGTGCTGGTGGGCATGTAGGAGATTAGGAAGCTGGAAGTCCCCCGCCAGAGGAAGCCGTCCTCCAAAGACAGGAGCTAAGGAAGCGACCCAATTAGAGTCCTCCCCATAATTTCCCTGATTACATATCTCCTGTTGCCCCTGTGCTCTACCTCGTAAGTTCCCCCAGACATAGACCTAATCAAGAAGGCAGAATATTGATGCGAAGCAATTTAAAGAGAGCTGTGTTAGGCTAAGATATGTGGCCAACAATGAGACCTGAACACCAGGGAGGCCCCTGAGGCATAAAGTGGCTGGACTAGATGGCACGCTCCTGTGGATTTCAAAGCAGACGTGGCCAGAAAGAACAAAACTTCATTAGTGCAAGTCCCTGAGGTCTAGGGTGTGGCAAGCCCCCCCCCCCCATTCCTGAATCAGGGAAGGAATGGACCCTTGTCTAGAATTCTTGGTTATGAGGTCCAGGCTGAGTAGCCCCTATCTGAAATGCTTGGGGAGAAAAGTGTTTTCCATTTTAAGACTTTTTCTGATTTTAAAATATTCACATATATGGCAGGATATTTTGGGAATGAGACCAAAGTTTTAAATCCAAAACTCATTTATGTTTTATGTATACCTTATGCACAAAGCCTGAAGATTGTTGTATGGGTTTTTAGTACCATCTGTGCTTTGACTATGGCTACGCTATGCCTGTGCTATGACCTGGTAGATGTAGTCGGGTGTGGAATTTGCCACTGTGGCATTGTGCCCCTGCTCAAAGGCATCAGACTTTGGAGTTCCGGGTTAGGGACATGCAACCTGTATGCACTCAGGATGAGAGTCCTGGAAAGGAGAGTGGGTCTGTGGAAGGTAATAGACTTACCACACTCCGGTACATTAGCATCATTGGATATTGTAAGCCACCAAGAAGGCCTTGGGCAGGATGTTTTCCCATTAAAAATGTAAATGATCATACATTGAGGCCCATCATCTCAATGATGGGGGAGATCTTCATTCTTTAAGAGTGAGGGAGAAGGGTTGAGAGGGCAAATCCTAGTCCTTAATTGCCTGGCTTTCGTCCAGATTCCACAGCAGTTGTTTAATTGGCGCACAAACGGAAGATAGTTCGCTTGTGAAGGCCTCCGTATTGCCACCTGAAAACTGGGCATACGTTATGCAGACTGCACGTGGGGTTTTTTAAAATAATGCTCTTTTGTGGACGAATAAGTATAAGTGTTAGGCACAGCTCCTTGCATGCAGTCGGCATTCAGCAAGCGCTCCTTTTGTTACTGAGAATGCTTTCCTGATAACAGCAAGAGATGAAGTCTTGGAGAAAGTTTTTTTCTGTGTCCAAGGTCACAGAAAAAAAAAATGAAGAAATGCAATGACCTAGACAGTCCTTTGTGGACCTTTATGGGAAAACCAACATGCACATGGATGATAGTAAATTAGAAGGAATATTGGAAGCACAGAGAAATCATCATTGCTGTTCCTTTTTATTTATGTTTATTGTATGGTGGTCAGTGATTACTGGTTTTATTGGAATGTTTTATAAGCTGCTAGATTTACTTACTGAGAATGAACAGATAAACAGGGAAGCTCTTCAGCTGTGTCATGTCACAAGCTCTTGCTGGGCCTTCCCCTAACTTTCAGACAAGGTTAATTAATGAGCAACATTTGTTGCAAAGAAGGGACAAGGCTGGGCCTGCTGGACGAATCATCTTTCTGGGAGGATGGGAATAAAAGGGTTGTGGGTAGCAGTTCTGAGGAAGGGCACGGGACACTGGCTAGAGATGTGCATGGTTTCTGGAGACAGACTTCCCGACAGGCATGTCAGTGATATGGGCACACTACCATTTCATTAGTTGACAGGTTCTAGAATGGCTCCTAAATGTTTGCCAACTCTTTCAAGGTTGTGCATTTGAAATTTTCTCTTTTTCATAGTAAGTTTATGTATCTTCCCAAGTCCGTGTTGTTTCAGGGACCCCTCCCCAGCTGTATTCATGTTAATCCCTTCTCCCTCGTGACTCCCAGGCAACATGCACCTCTCTGGAGGAGTCCCCTGGGATCCATCCTCTCTAAATGTGGTGTCTGGCTCGCATTTCCTCACTTCATTCTGCGTAGTATAGCCCAGGGAGTAAAGGCACGGCATGTGGAGTCCCAGCCTCCTTTAGGGTGTGACCGAGAGCAGGCTAATTAACTTTCCCACCCTTAGTTTCTTCATGTCTATAAAATGGGAACAGCTCAAACATTGTCTCCTAGGACAGTTGTGAGAGCTAGTCCCCCCGCCCATCGCGGGGGCTCCGTTAGCTTCTGTTACTCCCTAAATTGCTGATTTATTACTTGCTACAGTCCCATCTCTCCTCTGCAGTACAGCCACTCTGACAAGGGCTTTGCATTATTTGATGCTGGGATTTTAGACTATAAAACAACTCTCATGCTGGGAGCTCAAAAGTCTTTGCTGAACGGATGGGGTTCACAAGTCTAATTTCAGGTTAGGCAGCAAAGGTAGCTTTACTGAGTCATCCAAATGACCAATCGCAACCTAACAAGATGCTTGGTCTCTTGTCTAGAGAAGCTATTTGTCCTCCTTCTTGTTTATAGCCATACATACATTCCACTCTTTTTACAGATCAAATATTGAAAGGGCTTTGTAAGCTATAATTTATAGTATGAAATAATTTTGTTTTTCAAAAAATTAAATTACCCAATGATATTGAATCATATATACTAACTATTGCTTTCCACTCATGATATGGCCCCTACCAACCGGCAGAAACAAGAAAGGATGCCAGCAGACAGAAAAGTAAGTTAAGAAGGAAACCCCAGGACTTCCAGATCTGGAAGGCAAAAATGACCCTTTCTAGCTCTTAAGTAATAGCTCACATCCATAGTCTACTTAGGGAACCCAGATGTGCTAATGCTCACAGCTAACCAGGAGTGAATGCATACTCTTCACCGAGACAGTAAAGCACAAACGGCCCTGGAGACCAGGGCTGCCTTCCTTTCCTGCAATGCACTGCCCTATAACAGCTGTCTACCGGGGAAGCGACTGCGAAAACTGACCGGTTGCTCCCTCTTTGCTTTGCACCCCGCTAAAGGTCAAGGTTGCTTCTCCCATGCCTTTCAGACTGTAGGACAGCTCAGCTAAAGGTCGTCCTTGGAAGGAGTTTCCACTGCCTTTCTTTTTCTTAAAACATTTTTTTTCCCTTAAAGAATTAATGTCAATGAAAGTGTGTGCCTCTGACTGCACACAGCTGCTAGCGTTTTGATAACTTACCTGAAGGTTTTAAACCCTGTCAGTAATGGTTGTTAGCACCGCCGACAATGCTCTCATCACCCTAAAGAACAGAGATAAGCTTTAAGGTGGCAGCCTGGAGCCGCTCGTGCGGGCCGCACACGCTTGCGGCATTTTTGTTGGTGCTTGTCTTCCTAGGCACAATAAACGCTGTTTAAGAGTTTGGCTAGCGTGTTGTAAAACTGTATGATTCAGGTTTCCAAAGGCATTTCATAAATTTTCTGGGTCTTAATTTATGTTGCTATAGAAACTAGAACGTTGGGATTTCTTGAGATTAGGCAGCTTTTATATATATCCTTAACCTTAAAATGATGGTGATGATATAGAATCCAGACTTGACCTCTGCTTCTGAGGAATATGTGTACCTTGTAGTTTTCAATATGCTAAAGAATGACTAATGTCCAAGAATTGTAAGTTCAAAATGAAGGATTCTAAGATTCGGCCTCATTGTGTGTGGGTGTGAGTGTGTGTGGGCGTGGGGACCACAGTTTGTTGTCCAGTGTCATCCTCAATTGCTTTCCATCTTATTTCCTGAGGTCGTCTTTGTTGAACCCAGAGCCTGGTAAGTCTACTGACTGCGCTAGTCGGGGCTGGCCTGCAAGCTCCAGGGGTCCTCTTGTTTCTCCTCTCTTCAGTGTCACTCAGCCTGGCTTTTTATGTGGGTGCTGGGAACCCACACTTTGGCTCTGCTTACACTTGCACAGTGTAAAAACTTCACCTTTTTCTCACCCCAACTTGGTTTTTTTGTTTTGTTTTGTTTTTTATCGGTATGTACAAATGTAGGTGATAACATTATTGACTGGGATAGCCATTTCAGAGAAAGGGGCTATTTTAAGGGGAATATGAGAGAAGGGGGGTTCTCACAGCAACCATCCGAGAACTCTCACCTGCTGGATGGGGAGGGCTGTGAACCCCCTTTTCCTGCAGCGTGGATTTCCACAGGTGCTCAAGCACTTGGCCTGTCACTAACTAGCGGTTTTAAGAAAAGGCACGCACTTGGGCATTTGGTGCACCGGTAGTGTCCAAAGCGATAAAGATATCTCTGTTGAGGCAGGAAAATGGCTACGGAGCCTACGCTGTGTGAGGACCAATGTGTTAATTATACAGACCCCAAACAGTTGGAAAACTCAGTGTAAGTTGCCTGGGCGTGGATGTGTCCCCTCCCCAAACCTAACTCACCTTATATCCTGATGACTTGATGTGCACTCCGCGTTTGGTCAGAGTGGACTTCATGCGGATGAAGAAGGACCGCTCAAGGGTGTTGTCAGTGGTCAGCAGGCTGGGGCTGGGTGTCTCCACTGTGGGGGAGAAAAACACACACACGTGATTTATGTCTCAACACAGCCCCTCTGCGCTGCTGCTCAGGTGCAACCCTCGAGTTGACTGAAAATAAATGACTGATGGGTGCTAAGAGTGTTGCAATCAATTTACCTCATTTAGAAAATGTTTACTTTGCAGAAAATAAAAAAAAAATAGGTGTCTAAAGAAACTCCTTTCCATTTTCTAGCAAGAGCTTTCAGGTTTTTTTAATTTGCTGCAGCTCCCTAAGTGGGGTCTAATAGTAAGTAATTGCAGCTCCCTGTGAAGGCTCCTGGCACACACAGAACGCAGTGCTTTGAGAGGGAAGGGCCCAAGAGTTGCTGGGTGAACCAGGGATGGGACACAGGCCCTGCTTTGTTCTGCCTACACCCTTCTCGTCGATTCTTTTCACTGTGAACAGGAAGCATGCAGTCTTTTCAACTGACTGTGGATGGAGTATGAGAATGGGCGTACAGGCAGAGAGGAAGAAAAACTACCCAAATATCAAATTCTCATCACAACGGCTCCTTGCCCCCAGTTATCAGCCAAACAGCAGAGACTAGTTTCCTACTTCTCTGGTTTTAGTTTTTAGATATTTCTCTTATAATTAATTATGTGTGTCTGTGTGGGGTTATGTGCACTGGTGCAGGTACCCACAGAGGCCAGAAGAGGGCACTGGCTCTCTCAGGGCTGGAGTTACAGGCAGTTGGTTGTGATTTGCTAGCTGTGGGTGCCGGGAAGTGAACCCGGGTCCTCTGCAAGAGCAATACTCAACTGCTGAGCTATCTTTCCCACCCCTCTACTTGTCCACTTTTAATACAGACATTTTCTATTTTAAAAAAGTAGTCACCCTTTCCTATCAAATGCTTTGACTAAGTAGAATATGTTTTTATCTGTGTAACTCAAGTGGCGGTTGGCCATCGGCTGAGCGAAGACCTTTATGCAAGCAGGCCAGAGGGCAATGTAAGTCAATTTTCTCTTAAAGAAAGTTTTGAAGAGATTTTATAAATTGAAGTCTTTTTTTTCTGAAAATGAATTAAATTTGGAGATTTTGTACGAATAGATATTCTAATTTTAGTCTTCTTAGATATTAATTTTCTTATTTGAAAGTTAAAAATAATAAAGTCCATCAACAAACTGGATTTTAGTTTTTACTAGCTTTAATCTAACACTAATTTTTTTGTTGTATTTTTTTAAAAAATGGAGCAAAGGTGAAAAAATACATGTAATAAAGAGCTGTAAGAGGCTGGGCACTGTTGTTTATACCTTGAATACTAGGAGGCAGAGGAAGAGGAAGAAGCAGAGAGGCAGCAGAACTCCAGGAGTTCAAGGCCAGCCTGGACACATACTGAGTTCCTGGCTAGTCAAGACTACAGGGTGAGACTCTGTCTCAAGAGACAAAAACAAACAAACAAACAACCAAAAAAGAAAAGAGAAAAGAAAGAAGAAAGAAGGAAAGAAAGAAGTGAGCTGTAAGAATTATAGAAAAACAACTATTAAAAGATATTAAAAATGGGAAAAACTTCAAATTGTGACATGCCATTTGCATGTTTCAAAGGGTAAACAATCCATGTTTTCACAGTAAGTGAGACAGTGTGACAGGACAGTGTGAGCTACTGTGATAACAGGGCCATGCTGCTTGTGTCTAGGGATTCTCATGTTGTTCAAAGCTTAGTGATCTCAGTTTCCCGCATTTGTAGCATTTCCACTCTGGGGTAATGGGACAGTGGCCACTGCCCCCTTCTTCTGTGACTCTTTCAAGGCTTCCTTTTTTGTTTTAGAGAGCATGGATCTGATGTCATTTTAAATGTACAGCTTTTTATCACTCGAGGGAAAAGCAGAGCCATGTTATATTTAGTACTTTCATTTCTTCTGATTAAATATGAATTACTATGAAATTTTTCTCATCATCTAACACGCCATAATACGCCAACAGCTTTTTAATACACTATATAAGCACAAACTTCTGCTCTAAGAGTTTAATTTGCCCCTCTAATCCAATCACATCAACCTTATTTCTCTTATCAGAGATTCCCATTTTGAATTAAATGAGCTCATTAGTTTTAATCAAAAGCAGAGAGATCAAAACTTAAACGTAAATGCTTTAGATCAGAACTGTCAGTCAGCCGTGCAGTTCTATTTTACTAAAACACAAGATCAGAGACCCTTAGAACCAATTTTTTTTTTTTCTCGTAAGGGATGCCGAGAGCTTGAAGATGCTATAACCTTCTTTTTTCCTTTCTCCCAAGGACAGATTATATATTTAAGGTTAGACTTAATTTACAGCAGTTTTCATCCTGCTGGAAATGGAAAAGTATGCCAATCTGCTGTTGTCCCTTTCACATTTATTGACACTGGTCCTAAGAGACTTGAACTATCATGAAGCCATCAGAATCCACACCACAAGCTCAGCTTTTAAAAATTTAGCTCTATTCAGCAAGATTGTGTTTGCAATAGCAGAGGGGGAAAAACAGAGAAACTCCTCAGAGAACAGAAATGCTTTCCTGGCTCTAGGGGTAGGGTTGTGGATATCCACCCCCAGCCAGGAGGCAATTTCCTCTCTGTAGAAGGGAAGGTAATTCAGGTATGCTGAAAAGCACTTGCTGCTTTAGAACAGGAAGGACACGGTGAAACAGTGTAGGAGCGATCACAGTAAGGGGCTTCCTGCTGGGTGAAAACACAGCTTCGCATGAGCTGTGGAGCCGAACACCGTGTCGTGTTCTGGCTGAGACATGAGTACGGCATCCTGCCTCATGTTACAGGAGTAATTGCCTAAATATGCAGGGTAATGTTAATTACACTGGGGAGAGCCGGTGTGAAAGGAATGCTGAGGTCAGGTTCTGCCCCACTGAAGCTGAGATTTAGAATCTAAATTAACCACCGTGCTTTATTTCAAGAGCAAGGAGACGGAGGAGTCAATTTTGAGAAGTAGACGGGCCATCTCCCAGGGCTTGATTCCTGATGGCGACGTTGACTTTAACTGCCTCTAGCTTCCTGATTCTGAGGACAGAAGCAGAAGGAGCCTGCCATGTTGAACCTTTCAGTGGGACAGGTGACAAACTTATTCACAGCACACCCACGGTGGCCACGCTTCCTAAGGGGTAGCAAATATGATTGTGGCAGTGGTGTCTCTCGTGTGGAAAGAGGCTTTATCTGCAGTGTGACAGGCAAGAACAGCCACCTCGAAAGAGCAGCTTTTTGAGTGAATGTCTCCAGTGAGAGTCTAGGTAGGAGGAAGCTGTACCGGAGGGAGGAGGCACTGTGGTGCTGGGCCCTGGTTGTTGAGGCTGGATCCAGGAAAGGAAGGACCTGCGGGAAGGATGGAGTGGTGAGAGAAGTCGGCTTGAGACCTGGGCGCTCCAGACACAGCGGCTCCATCTTATGTCTAAGAAATATTTTATAGTGTTTTCTAGATGTGGAATGCTTTTCAGTACTCTCAGAAAGACTGGCCATGACTGCCTCCTGCCCTGATAAATTTGGGATTCCAGGAAGTTCTAACCACTGCCTGAAACACAAGGCAGTTCTATGGAAGAGATGCTCTGAGTGGTCAGATCTGAGTCATGTCAACTCATAGCCCATGAAATATAAACTAAAAGATGAAAACATAAGAACAAGACCAACATGAAGGAAAGCTAAATAGAAATATAGGTATGTACACTACTTGCCTGCTAAATCTTGGGGGTCTCAACTCTTGAAAAAATTGCAGGTGGGTGTGAGTTCAGTGTCCATGGAGTGTGTGCATGAATTCATGTGTGCGTGGGGGTCAGAGGCAATGGATCCCCGAAGCTGGAATTGAGGCAGTTGTGAGCCACTCAGTGTGGGTGTGAGGAACCAAAGTGGGATTCTCTATGGGAGATACATGTTCTTCCTAACCCCTGAGCCATCTTTCTATATCTGCAACTTTTAAGTAAGTCCATATTGCTACAGTTCTTGAAATATTAGTTGACATATTTTATAAATTTTACACAAGAATTCACAATTGAAGCCATGATGTTGGCAAATGCTATCACCACAATAAGCTGCTCTGCTACCACAATGGGCTGGTGAGCCCATTAACTGGTGGAGCAGAGCTTTCTTCTCATCCTTAGCTAGGGACAGGACATGCTGGAGAAGGTGGAGAGGGTGGCAGGTGCTGAGGATGAAGGCCAGGTGCATTCTAAATGCTTTTGGTATCTGCCGGTGTGTGTGTGTGTGTGTGTGTGTGTGTGTGTGTGTGTGTGTGTGTGTGTCTGCAAGAGCATGGGGAGAGTACCCAGAGGGCCAAAAGTTTTCAGTTCAGGGCTAGTATCTGTAACCTCCAAGTACCATCAAACCCTAATGCATGCAGAAAAAAAATTTAAAAAAGAAAGAAAAGAAAAATTAAGTTTTAAGAATTGTTGCTTTTCAATAGTGAGATATTTTTCTTTGTGTGAGAGAACTATAATTTGGATAAGTCTCTAAGACATGGAACTAAGTAGAGCTGGCCTTGCATCTCTGTGCAATGCTGGGTCTAGAAACCTCACGGGTACCCAACTCTAACTTTGCAAGACACTTCTGGGAAGTGGTAGAATATTTACATGTAAACCATGTGCACTCCCAACCATCGACATGAGTAATGGCACTAATATGGTGAAGCGGTTTATAAATGGCTATTACAGGGTTCAGGGGATGATGGTAAGGGGCAGGGGAGACAACTCAGTGAGTGAAATGCTTGCTGCCTGTTTCCACTTCATAGAGAGATGCTCTCTGAAAAAATAAAGTGGAGAAACAATTGAGGGAGAGTCCAGATGTTGAACCCTGCAGACACACACACACACACACACACACACACACACACACACACACCCTGGGTGTACATTCACATGAACACACGTGCACATACACACAAAGAGCCAAAAAAGACGATATGGTGGGGAAAAAAAAGTTGATACAGGTGCATTTAAAAAATATTTTCCTTAGCAGTTTGGTTGACTGCTGATCAGAGTCAGTGGGTGTGGTGAGGTCAGGTATACTTGCTCCCACTTCATTGCCTAAACACATCTTTCCAGGTGTTTTTGGGGTGTTCTTAGACAAAGCAGAATGCAAATATCCAAGAGTATTTCGAGAAGACAGGGACGATATCTCATTCTTTGAGTTTCTTGGCGAAGTCAAATCCCTTCACTGGTGTGCGCTGCTGGTTTCTAAGCAGCTACAGTCTAGGGCTTTTGCACATTTATGTTTACATGGAAATTTGACAACTTGTGTCTATGTTTTTAAAGTTTCTCCTTCAAGTAGCAGAGGAGGAGGGTCAGAGAACCAAGAGGAGAGAGGACACATTAAGAGAGGACAATTATGAAACATCAGTGGAAATGGCATGTATGCAATTAATATGCATTCATAGTTTAAAAACATTCAAAACCTTTTCTATCACTTGAGAGAAAACTGTACTTTCATAGCTACTTGGAGTTGAGGTGCATGTCTAGGTGTGGACAATGATGTGTTATAAAAAAAAAGCCATGTTCAGGCCCCAGTCCTGAATTTCTGCTGTCTCTGGTACTTTACCACAATGACTGTTGCCAGCTCAAACGGTGGCTCCTTTCCTGGCCTGAGTTTTAGAAGACAGCATGGAGTGTGCCCTTCCCTGGCTTTCAGTCCTCACAGATATAAATCATTGTTGTAATTGGGGATTTTTTTAAAGTGCAGAACAATTAGCCCATGGTGACTAGTGCAAACAATAAACATTTATTATATTAAAATATAGTATGTTACCAACATATCTCAGCCAACAGGTGGCGGAGGACAGATACAACAAATATTTATCTGACTCTAAAGACTGTGATGTTGGTAACACACTTTTCTTAGTTATTAGTATACTTTTTATCTCCATTTACTCTCATCCTACACAGTAGAAGGCAGCATGGCAGACACAAGTCTAAACTTGAACCCTTCTCCCTTATGACCCCCAGCGTGGTTCATTGTGTGTGTGTGTGTGTGTGTGTGTGTGTGTGTGTGTATAATCATTGCTTTGGTTATGCTGCATAGTCATTGGTATGGATGAGTATATGTGCACATAGAGAAAGAGTAGCAAATACTCATTAAATACTGACTTATGAAATCTTCCCACCTACTGTATGAATGGCAGGCCAAGCATGAATCTTTTAAAATCATAAAATTGTCATGGTGGATTTCATATTCATTCCAGATGAAGTCTGTGATAGTCGTAAGCTGCCACATATTCTTCAAAACTCCTCTTTCCAAAAGGTAGTGCCACTTCCTGTCCCTTTGAGTGAGTGTGGGTTGGACCTGGTGACTTCTGTTTAATAAACAGCGTACGGAGGAGTGGACAGTGTTTGACTAGCTGGTCCTTCCATGGCCTCTACTGGGTCATTGTGGCGGAAACCAGTGAGGGGCTGTGGCAAACTCAAACAGTTCTTTGGAGAGGCCAGTGTAGCTAGTCACATTAATGACTTTGGAAGTAGACATTTGGCCTGCAAATGGCTGTGCTCTGGCTTCCACAGTGCAGGAGTAAGGTGTGCCTTGGCTCCTAAGTCCCAGGAGCTACACAGGGCAGCCTTGCCTTTTCAGAGCTATCAGTGGTCAGGAGGACCTGCATTTACAGTAGCTATAACATCCACGTCAAACCTCTTGGGAAATCCTAACATGGCTGTGACACAAGACGAGCATGGACATGGGTTGCACTTGTGGGCTAGCGGGAAGGAATGCTTGCCGGTGAGTTTCTAGCTGGCAAACTTGCATGTGTAGCGACTATGAATTGCAATATCGATTTAAAGAGGAGGAGGGATCCATATGTTCAAGTGCTCAGCTTTTTAAAGTTGATACTTTTTAAAAGGTTCTAACAATAGGACCATGACTGTGGCATGTCCCAAAGCAGGATTGTCTTTTGCTGCTCCTCTCCGTCTCTCTAGCTCCGCTCATCCCTCCCACAAGTTACTTGTGCTGAACCAAGGTAGCATTAAGCTGCTTTCTTTTAGGAATTCTCCACTTGCCCCCTGCCACTCTCCCAGACCACTGCAAGAGGACAGGAAAAAGAAATTAAACCGTTATTTAGGTAATAACAGAGGGCTGGCCACATTCCCAGGTGGAGAGTACTTTGCTATCTGTCTTTTGAGAATTGGTTTTCATTCCACAGGCCTGTCTTTGACATGTCCTGGTACTACAGCCCTCAGGAAACCTCAGCGGGATCGGTGGCCCTGGTGGCATGGCCAGGCAGTGCCCTCTGTTTTCTGTGCCCTGGAATGTCCTTTTCCTCACAGGCAGTGCCATGGTAGGTGTCTTCTGGCCCAGTGACCTCAGTGTCTTGATGGGGCACTTGCTCTGGACTGGCTTAAAGCCCCATTTATTTCAGTCTCATTAGGGCCACTTCCTGTGCTGGCTCATGTGAGTCTGAAGCTTTGTTTAGAAACTTGTGAATCCGTTAATTGAAAACTCTAGAGCAGAGCTTTGAAATAGCTGTGGTTCAATAATGATGCAATAAAGTCTTTTCAAAGTGTCATTAAAAGTAATCTGAGAGGAAGAGACAGAGAGGAAGAGAGAGAGAGAGAGAGAGAGAGAGAGAGAGAGAGAGAGGAGAGATAGAAGAGAGGGAGAAACTGAGAGAAACCAAGAGTGAGTCTAATAGCCTGCTACCGCCTGGCAGCTGTCAGGACCCCTGGCACTCTCCAGCCAGGGATAGGATCCTCATGTTGGGTTGCTTTTTAGGTTCCTTGTGCCTGGCAGGGCTGCTGTTTGAGGCTGTCCTGAGGCAGCACAGAGTGTGAGGCGGCTGCGTGTTGCTACCAGTTGCTGTTTGGACGATACTGCTCAGGGAAAACATACACAGTGCTAGAGACAAGCTGCTAGAACTAGGTGTTTCCATGCACAACTACTGAGCGGGAGAAGTCAAGGGGAACCCTGAGGATTGTGGAGATGGCCTCGGAGAGAACACGATAGCCGCCGTGACCCACGCCACAGCGGCTGTGTGCGCCAAAGGACACATGGTGCCAGTACTACCAGCCAGTGTTTTAAATCTTCCTGGAAACTTCCTATAAATGTTGCCACTTGAGGGATCTGTTCTGGAAGAAAAATATAGTATGTCCTTCTGGGACACAGCATGGATTCCATTACGAATATTGTGTATGGGATCGAGTGTGGCAACGCTTTTATCACCACTATAAAGGGGTTACGAGCCAATTCTTCATAGAAAGGATCCTCAATGGCACGAGGCTTGTTCTTTCGTTTCTGTTTCATTCGTTTATTTCCTTCCTTTTCTTTATATTTTTTTCTCTGTTCTCCTTTTCCTTACGACACATATGATACCAGACAAAGGGCATCTGGACTCAGTCTCTGTAGTACGATACAAAATAATACATAAACACCTTTGTGAAGGCAGCTCAAACCCCATGTTTTCTATTAAAAAGTCATGTTCAATCTTCACTGTTGATAGAACCGAATAGCTAACGCAGGGAACATTGTATATCAGAAAGGTCAATAGTTATTATGAGCTACAAATATATTTTTTTTCATCCTTCAGGCTGTTTAGCGCATATCACAGCGTGAGCAGCTGTCTCCTCTAATGCTTTTAAAATTAGAATCCCAAAGAAGAAGAAAAAATTATGGTTGCAGTGATTGCTCTTTGCTTTTGTAAGTTTACTTTAATATACTATTTTATATACATGAGTCTTCTGTGCAGCCGACCCATGGAGTGGTAACTGGTAACCAGTATCCAGGTGAGCTCCCACATTTATCTCCGCAGCATTCTGGCCGTCTCCATCTCAGGCACAGATGCCGTTCAGGCTCTGTATTTTAAAATGGAGGAGGCCCTGCAAAGGCAGCAGCAGACACAACTGCACTCCGCCTTTCTTCGCTCTAAAGCTGTTAAGAACTACGTCAGTGCTGCGAGATGGAAGCCGCTTCATCTCGCTAGACACAGTCGGGCAGCCTGGGTAGCACTCCAATGCCAAGCAAGTAGATTAAGAGTGCGCCTTGTAGTTTTTCAAAGGTCGCACTCTCCTCCCTGCCCTGGGACGTTTTGCCTTTGCTTATCATGTAGCTCCACAAAGACAATATTAATGTTTTAAATACATGTATGCACACATCAGATATTTTATCATGTCTCACTACTTTACATATATGCCATTCTCATATATATATGTGTGTGTGTGTGTGTGTGTGTGTGTGTGTGTGTGACTGCCGTTTTAGCTGTGTTATTTTTGAATAGCTGTTCACAGTTAAGATGAAGTACATGCCTCCAGTAGTCTTCCTAGATTGGAAGCAAGGGAAGAGCTAGTGAACATGTCCGAGGCACTCAACTGCTCTTGTTGTTCACACCAGATATCCTGAGAAAGCAGCTTCCACAGAAAGAGTGGTGATGTTCAATGTTAAAAATTAAGGGCCCTGAGCATGTGCCCTGATGATGCCACTGGGGCTTAGGGGTGTGCGTGATGGCAATGTCAGTGGAAAACAGCCAAGGCCTAAGGGACATGTAATCATTACAGAGAAAGAACTGAACTTCTGAAATGGAAGAAAGAGAGAAGCAAGGATGAGAGGGGAAAAACAGAAGGGTCTGGAAGGGAAAGGTAGGAGGGCTTTAGTGATACGCATCACACTCTTGTCAAGTAAAGGCCACCGAAAGTTTGAAGAAGTAGGATGAGGAGGTTTGATTGGCCATTTGGGAAACCAACTGGTATCAATAGAAAATAAATACTAAGATTATGTAGTAATTAAGGTAGAAGAATTGCTACAAGTTGGGGCTAACCTGGCTTACATAGTGAGATCTTGTTTAAAACAATAGCAAAGAAAATTACACCTGCATTTGTTCTAGAGCTCTGTGTGGCAATGGTTTTCATATTATTGGACATTGTTAAGAGAGCAAATGGATATTGGGGCTCTAGGGACTAGCTTGGAAACAAACATTTTAACAGAACATTAAAATGACCTTCATTTGTTCTCGTCATTACATCATTTTCAAACACACTGTCTTCCGTGGTTATGTAATGTGTCTTCAACATTCATCTTGCAGCTTTGCTGTCATTTTTTAGGGTAGATTCCTTGAAAGAATCCTGTTAGTCTAAAGGGCAGGAACTGATTTAAGGCTCTTAATATGTCTAGACAAACTGATTGCCTGAGAAGTTGTCCTGTGTCTCTTGCTATGCTTGTCAGCCATGTTTGATGCTGTTCACTCTGATAGCCATCTTCAAATATGTGTTCTTATTTGATATAGAGACCAGACAAATGAGATATAGGGAAAGATACTTACGGAGAGCTCGCTGATAAGCCATACACAGAAAACATCTGATGTGTTTAATTTGCATTTCTATTTTTAGTGAGGATGAATCATGTTTTAATACATATTTATTGGCCATTTGAATGTTTTCACCGAGTCATATATTTGTGTTCTGTAGTTTCTAATTGGGCTTTTAGTATTTTGATTTTCAGTTTGAATGAGATCCTTGAGTAGATGAAGGTTATTAGCTTTGACATAGTTCTTGACAATATCTCTCTATTTGTTTTCTCCTACTAAGATTATGATGTTTATTGAGACTGATATAGTCTAAGACTTGCATATAGGTTTTTCCTCCAATTCTCTTTTAATAGTTGTTACTTGTTTGTTTTTATCTTGAAAATGAAGCAAGGCAAGTCAATGATTCTTCAGGAACTCCGTGCTTACTAGTTCCTACCAAGAACCCTGATTCTGGCATGCTGCCACCTCATGGCCGGAGGTATGCTGAACAGGAGCTGGTGACTCTGAAGTGGGTCAGTGAGGGATGTGGGTGTTGACAGACAGCTGCATGGAGAACAGGTAGGGAATAGTATTTGCTGTTTAAAAAATAGATTTATTTTATTTGTATTTATGAATGCCTGCATATATGTGCAACATGTGTGTCCCATGTTGGGGCCTGGTACCCAAGGAGCCTGGGAGAGGAGTTCCAGGTGGATGTGAGCTGCCTGATATAGAAGGCAGGAATGGAATCCAGGTTCCCTCAACCTCCAGGCCATCTCTCCAGCCCATTACTATTTTTTTTTTTTAAGAGAGAGTTTTAAAGCTCTTGCAATTTAGGCACATCGGTGTAGAAATGACAGCAGAAAGAAAATATGATGCCCACTCCTCTTCATACATAAGAGGGACTGAACTGAGCTAGCCAGAGCACTGCTGTGGTTCAAGAGTGTGGCCTAGAGAGAAGTGGGGCCAGTGAGGGCTGAGAGGGCTTGTGGGAAGGCTGGTGTCAACGAGAGTTTGCTTCGAATTAGCATGTCTAGAGAAAATCCAGGGCACCCTGCTAAGTTGGACTTTGGATAAACAATGAGTGAGTTATTATTTTTTTATATGATCCAAAGTCTCATATGTTCCGGATTGAACTGGGAACCCTGTATTTGCATTTGCTACTTAGACTACCCTGTTTAGAAGAAGGTTTTGGATGACTGCAGTGATGTGCTCAGTGGGGGTGTGAAGGGAGGGGCTTAGGAGACAGGCCTGAGATTTGTTTCCATGATGGAGCGACTGCTGAGTGCACAGAGTCGTTCACTGGAGAGAGTGGCAAGCACAGGCCACAGCTGAGAAGTTAAGCGCAATTTGCCATGAGGGGCTTTTCTCAGATCTATCCTCTCCAGGACAAGGCCTGGCAAAACGGTATACTTGCATTTTCTCTGCGTGTGCGCGCTCACGCATGTGAACATCGGGGCTCTCCTCGCAACTCCTGGAATGGCAGCTTCTGCTAATTTACTTATCTTTTCCTGTAGAAGGAATCGGCGTGGCTGGAATTTGTTGGTTACACCATGGCTGTATCCCAGAGCATCTTCAAAATGGTTACTTTTGAGATGTTTTCAGTTGGAAATTCTATCAAATCTAATATCAAATAATGAATTGGGAGTTGTTTGTTGGGGAAGAGTCTTAGCATTGTTTTACTTAGTAATAATTTAGAGAAGCCAGAAACTGGAGATAATTCAATAATTGTCTCCATCTCTTATTTTGCTGTTGAATATCTATTTTGGACATCTTTAATTAAACAAATTTTCCTGTCTTGTGATCCCAATAAGTTTTGATAACCAGGGTTCCATCTTCCAAACTAGAGCCTTCCAGGCTTCCGCAAGACACTGTTCTCCTTCTGCTGTGAGGAAGCCAGGGTCTCACCGTCATTGTCACCACCTGCTAATGTCTGTGTGGGCAGAATTTCCATATCTGAACTCCACGTTAAGTCATTTGTGTATTTTCTTCAAGGCTATGCATAATCTTTCCAAGTGGTGGGGATAAAAAAGCAGTCATTTTTTAACGAGTCCATTTACATAGCTTGCAGTTAGAACCGCCATGGAATTGCCTTCTCCTCAATTAAAAAAGATAAAGGCTATTGCTACCAGTCATGAGGGGAATGGGGGTAAAAAAAAAAAACCTGCCTTTTCTCAAACTGGGGGCAAAGCAAATTTGTTGATATTAATTGCTACTGTTTTTTTCCTGTTTCATAAGACAGGGTGATCCCTAAAAAAAGAGCTTTCTAATGATCCCTATAATTTATATATTTAATATATAAAATTAAATTAAAGATGTACTTACCATCAGCACTTCAGTTTCATATCAGCAGGCTTTTGAAGCTATATATATATATTTTGAAGCTATATATATATAAACCCTATATATTATACATATAATATATATATATATTATATTATATATATAAACCCTATATATTATGATGTTAAATAACTATTTTCAAAGCTGCTACCACACATTCCTTGTTGCCTAGGAGCTGAATGTCCCTGCTTCATTCCTCATAATTGTTTCATGGTTAATTCCCTCAACTGCAGGGGCTCCAGATAGTTATGGCTATCCTTGTTCCAGGTCTTTAGTCATTTGACCTTACTTGAGAATGACTCCATCTGTAACAGCAGGCTGTCCTTCACCCACTACTCCATTTTATTCTTTCCTTTCTTGCTAACAAACTCCACTTGCGTGTTATTAGTTCTGATATTTTCCAGAACTAAATTCTGGAACGGATATATGGATTTAGGTTACATACATGGAGAAAATGCCCCGCCATGGTGTTTGTCCACTTGTTTTACCCAAAGCAAGGATCTACAAGCTTCAGGTTCCTCGTGAGCCACTCCAGTTTCAAGCACAGCTAAAGGAACCTAGAGCAGTTTCCCTGAAACAATTGGTTATTTACACGTAAAACCCGTGAGACCAAGTGTACTGTTGTGCTACAGACACTGTAAGATGCTTTGAATTCACCGTACAAATAGTGGATAAGTGTTAGGATGATTAGTGACGTTCATTGTTTACAGCACAAATAATAGTGCCTCATGTGCAGGTGTCAAATGTACATGTTTCTTTTGTGTGTTAAAATCATGAGTGCTAAATTCATGTTCCATTTGAAAATTATGACTATCCAGTGTTCTTGGTGAACTAACTCATATCTATCTAGAGCAGAAGTTAAACTATGTAAATACACTGGTGATGCAGGCCTAGGAGGTCGCTATTTGGATGCTATGTCTGACTCTGTGAAGCTTCAGCATTATTGTTGATACCAATAACCAGCACCTACAATTAATCTCCTGTTCCCTAAGCAGGCAAAATAGCTCTGTCTCTGTACACACACACAGAGTCAGAGGTGGTTGCAAAGGAAAGAAAGACCAAAAAAGAAATGATCTTTCCGTCAAAAGAATTTATTCTAAGAAGCATATTTTTTTTCCTAGACAGTTTGAAGTCTGGTGTTTTAGATGCATCTAAGTCCAAAAACATAAAATTAGCAATACAAATCCTTGCTATTCTGACAATTATTTTTCTTTCTCTTTTAGCTTGTTGAGGAAGAGAGCAAGGCATTTAGACACATGCAGAATGTGTAATCTCAGCAAGGTGATTTTCTTGGGGTTTTTCCATATTTATATTTTTTTTCCACCATTGTGTTTTCACTACCCAAGAGTCCAGGCTGTTATTTTTTTTTTCCTGAAGTCTGAAGATCACCCCATGGATTAACAAATGATTGAGGATTCTCTCTTAAAAGACTCTTTAAAAAACTGTCAGAATCAGCCCGAGACAAAGATTTATTATGAACTATTTAAAGGGCTTAATATATGTATCCCCAATGAGCCCTTGGAGCAAACTAAAAAGAAGAGTGGAATTCTCAAAGAATAGAAAAAAATTCTCCAATGCCCCACTTTCTTCACACCATGATTACTGTTTACTCAAAGGATAAAATGCCTAACCGTCACACAGTCTTCAGAAGCCACAGTCGTGCTGATGTACAGTAAAAACAAAACAATGAAGACCGACAGTAATTCGGTGGAGAAAGGCAGCTTCAATTTACTTCCTAACCTGTTCACTAACACACTAATGTGCCTACATCTTGTAGCAGGAGCTGATCCCTGACCCATGCAGCAATCAAACAACTACCCGAGTGTTGGCTGTCACAGAAGCTGGGACCAGCACCTTAATTATATGTTCCTGGATAACAAGCCTTCCGTTAATGAGCAACTTTTCTCTTGTGTGTGCTCCAGCCCCCCCCCCCCCCGTCCTTGAAAAGGCCCATTGCAGTTCACTGCAGCTGGAATTTGTGAGGCATATTCATAAGTATCTTTCCTACCAGGTAATAAATACTACCTGAGCAGCCTCGCTGCTTCATGAAGATGCCAAGACATAATTAAAATTATAGCTTATACCCTTGGGAGGCTCCAGAGAAGAGGAACTCAAAACCAAGGAAAAGTTTTCAGGGACCTCAGAAGCCACTCTTTCTCTCTTCTATTATTATTGTTATTGTTATTATTATTGACTGCTTTGGCGGGATTTATATTTGACAATGAGGTTCTTTAATGGAGATGATTTCTATGTGAACTTTCTTTTATTTTCTTGTCATTGTAACACTCTCTGGCTCTGGAGTCACCTGGTGATCATGCCGGATACCTGCTGTGGGTAAATAAGAGGATTTTACAGGGAAGTTTAATGTGAAGCTTGAGGGGAAATTGTGCCTTCGTATGGAAAGGAGAAAAAGAGCAGAGGGCAAAGAGCAAGACAATGATTACGACGTGAAGATTTATTCCTGTAATGGTCCCTGCTCAACTCTAGTTAGAGACCAGTTCATCAGAAAGAAAAATGCTATACACCCTGGTGACCAGTTAAAGAGGAGGGAAGGACTTGGCGATCAGATTTATTGGTTCCGTTCCCATTTTATTTTAATCTCCACAAGACTTCTTTTCTTTTCCAATAGGTTAATGGATTCTTTGCAAGACAGTTTGGACATACTTGGTAGAGTAGATGACCATATACGTGTCTTGAAGAACTCAGGGCTGGGAGACTGCTCAGTTGGTGAAGTGCTCGCACACAAGCATGCAGCAGCTCAATCTTGACCCCAAGCACCTACATAAAAGGCAGGCACATGCCTGTACTCTTAGGGTTGAGCCAGGAGGATCCCTGGGGCTTGTGGGCCAGGCAGTCTGGATGAATCGGTGAGTTTTAAGTTCAGTGAAAGTCTATGTCTCAAAAAATACAGTCAAGAGTGATAAGCTAGGGTCAGAGGGAAGGGGAGGTCTCCCCTATCAGTGGACTTAGAGAGGGTCAGGGAGGAGATGAGGGAGGGAGGGTGAGATTTGGAGGGAATGAGGGAGGGGGCTACAGCTGGGATACAAAGTAAATAAACTATAACTAATATAAAAAATTCAATTAAAAAAAGAATGATAGAGGAAGATAGTCAACATCAATCTCTGGCCTTCACATACCCCTCACATACAAACAACACATGTGTATGCATCTACGAATGCCACACATATACACACACAACACACACGCCTTCACATACACAGTCACACACACAAACTAATGTGTACATGTTAGAGTAGAATATATGAACCAATCCATGTACATCATGTAGGATGGCACAGGCTAAGACCCACTACAAGACAGTTTTTATTTTAGGGCTGTAGTTGGTGACGTTAACATCTCTGCAGGTTGATTCCTGGCATCTGTTTTTAAAAAGGTCATTGGGGGATGAGAGACCGGTAAAGGGTGATAATGCTTGGTAGTCAGCTGGCCCTCAAGCCAGCAAATCCCATCCCCCCAAACCAAAAGTGGTATCTTTGGGCAGACCCAAAACAGGGAAAGCAGCTGTGTGGTGTTTGGGCTGGGCAGATCTCATGACATTAGGAAGTCTGTGTAGACCTTTAAGTCTTAGGTCCAGTGTGTGTGTGTGTGTGTGTGTGTGTGTGTGTTTTCATCTATCCCCATTCACTAGGTGAAGGACATGATGTTACCTGGATCACCTAACTTCTAGAAATTGTTGGGGTAGTCAAATGTACATCACTGTGAGGTTTGATAAACTTAAGTTAATTCTGAGCAGAGCACGTTGTTATGAGGTCAAGGGTAGCTCTGACTAATATTAGGAACCAGTCAACTATGCTATGATTCTCAAGGTTCATATGCATTTCACTAACACTGTATGGTGCGACCAGTGGAGACATTAGAGAAAAGACTTCTAGGTTGATTGACACCTTTCAGAAATACGTAGTTACCATGAACTTGTTTAAAGACAGTAAGAAAATTCTAGTCCATGGTTTTGCCAGATAATGGGGAATAATAAATATAACATATGAAAATGTAGAAAAAGAGAGTTGAGAATTTAATGAAAGAAAAAAAAAAGGAAGATCAGGGAGAGGAAAGAAGGGAAGGCTGAAAAGACAAACATAGGGGTTAAAAGAAATCTGCAATTACGCAGATGATGTGACAATAAATTATACAGAATGAGAACGTGGTGTGCTGAGGAAATAGAAGGAGAGAGAGAGTGGAAGGAGCAGGAGTGCAGATTCTCTGGCCACTTCATCTGCTTGTGGTGACAAACTGGCTGCTAGTTCTGGGCTCTACATGCTAAAATCCAATAAGCTTCCCTAGGCCCAGGCAACCGAAAACACACGAATTAATACATATTTGGACACTTACCTCAAAAAACATACAATCACCACAAAGGCAGGTATTTCCAAATTGGCAACTACTATAATTTAAACCCTAAACAGTGGGTGACTGGCTAGAATTTTCTCAATAGCCATTTTATTGTGTGAATACCAGCTTTGAGGTACAAGGGATTAGGATTAATGCCAGGTGATTTACATACACATTTAATTCAGTTGTCACAACACCCTTTGAGATAAACACTTTCATTTTTCCCATTTTAAAGAGGATCCATTGTCTATGACCATACACTCTAAACCCCTGCCATTGCTTGTGCTGCTTGCCTTAAAACCAAATCTAATTTATTCGTTGTAATTTACTTAGAAATCTTCAGCTCTCTGCATCTCTGCCATGATGTATTTCTGAGGCCTGCTGTATGGAAATGAAAGAAATACACAAGGATTCTGTCAGGCAGACGGACTAGACTTAGTGTGAGTTTAGTTTCCTTTATTTTCTAGATTTAATAAACTATGTATTATTCTATGGGAATCGCACTCTGTCTCCTCATGCTTGTGTGTAAAGGGCTGGCACTGACTTATCTCACACTCTCTGAAACAGTGTGCCATCCTCTGAATAGTGCAGATTTCAGAGAAAAGGCCCTGAGTTAGCAGCAGCTGCCTGCCGAGGTGGGCGTGCCTGCACGCTAGCATTTCTTACAAGTTTTGGTACTGAAGAAACTGAGTTGCTCTGCTTACTGACTTTTATTTTATTTTACTTTTGTCACGATTGGGAGAAACTCAACAGAGGTTGTGTATGTTACTGGTTAGTCCTAACATTTATGTAAATCTCACCGTGGTTTTCAAGCTCAGAAAGTCTTCTTTGGCAAACTCCGTTCGTTACCGCCCTGTCTTTCTCCACTTGACCTCCCGAGTGCTGTCACTTGTCAGTTAATCCTTTACAGAAACCCACTTTTAAAAACCGCTGGAGGTTCATACTGCTGTCCTTACACAGTTGGTAACATGTAAATGCAGCAGGGCTCTGGTGAAAAGAATGGATTAAAAATCTCAGAATTACATACGGATGGTAGAAAATATAGAGGAAGCCTTGAAGGATAAAGAAGGGACACTGCTGATTTGTGTGTGTGTGTGTGGGGGGGGGGTTTACAGCTGTCAGGAACGACAGCAAAGAAAAAGAGAGGGAACCAGCAGAAGGAACATGACTCAGCAGAAGGAACAATGGAAAAATCCCCCAAACACAGGAGGGGTCATGACACAAGTTCATGAGACAGTCAAGTGGACTTGGTGGAAAGGAAAATAGGAACTTGTTTATTGAGTACTTGTGTTCCACTTTTGGGTGATGAAAAGGTCCTGGGGGTGAGGGCCACAGCTGTACTATATCATAGATATATTTGAGGCTGCTGACCTGTAGCTTGAGTTTGGTTCAAATGGTAGCTCTAAGTCAGGCATGTTTTGCCCCAACAACAAGGACTGGGCCCTGGACTAATAAAATTCAGTAAGTATCAGATGGGAGTGTAAGAGAGTAATACAAAAATATCAAGGATCAAAGAGAAAAGCTCCAAAGGAAAGGACAATTATGTCTTCCATCGAGGCAATGGGGAAACACACTGTTCAGAGATCAATGAGATACTGTCTTGCCTTCAAGGGGCACAAGGCCAGTGCTGCTGCAGCGCTGTTGTTTAGGTAGACAAGTACATTTGATGAGATCCAGCCCTGTCCACTTCAGTTTTTGGACAGAGGCCAGACTCACTGCTCAAGACAAGTGCTCATCACTACTGGCCCCACCAGGCCACCGCAGAACACACTTACAGAACTCCTGATCCAAAGGAATCTACTGTAGGTAGAGCAAGAAGAAGGGAGCCTAAGGGAGAGGTGACTTGCCAAGGTTTGCCTCATTCTTCAGGGTCAGAGTAGGGGCTGCTCACCCACCCTGCTCTTGCCAAATACAGATTTGAAGGATATAAACAATCAGAGCTTTATCATTAATCAGAACAATAAAGGTGATTCACATGTTCATCAGGCACCAAGGACTCATTGAAATAAAATCACAGGGAGTTTACTCTCAAGGACTCAGGGGTTATTGTTTCATAAGACAGCCACAAGTCATATAATGATCACCATGAGGAAGGCACAGGGCCAGACTACAAAAGCAAGCCGGAAACTGTTCCAGAGTGACTAATGCAATAATATTGAGGAATGTCACAGGTCCCTATTATAGTCAAAGTCACTTTAACTAATTGGCTCAGGCCATAAAAACATACAATCTGGGTCAAATGACACCAGTGCACAAAGCTGTTCTGCTCAGACATTATCTTAAATCAAAGCTTCCCAGTATGAAGGGAAAGGACGGCTGCCATTCTTGGGAATCCTGAGTGATTTCAGAACCGGCTAGCTCCTGTCTCTGGACAGTGCTGACACTGGGCTTTCCAGGTACCACTTTGTCCTTCACAAACATGCCATGCCACATTTCCAGCGATTCTACATGATTTGAGTCAGAGCTATCTCATATTAAGATACTTCATTCTCCTGTAAAGCCTAAGAAAACAAGTCCTGTGTATGCCTACAAAGACATAGATGTTAACATGGTCTTCAAAGTGGGTGATGCTGATGAGAAAGGGAGTCAGTAAAATTACTGATCATGACCCAGGATAAATTTATAATGCTTTCTCTTGCTTTTAAAAACAGAAAAAGAATGTCACTGGCACTTGTCCCTCAAAACCATTTCTTTCTTCATTTTCTTTTCTAAACAAAACATTTCTACAATGTCTCCCACGTACCAACTTTTATCTCTTTACAGTTTCCTCTTCTAGTTCTACTCAATAGGAATTTGTTTATTGAGTACTTGTGTTCCACTTTTGGGTGATGAAAAGGTCCTGGGGGTGAGGGCCACAGCTGTACTATATCATAGATATATTTGAGGCTGCTGACCTGTAGCTTGAGTTTGGTTCAAATGGTAGCTCTAAGTCAGGCGTGTTTTGCCCCAACAACAAGGACTGGGCCCTGGACTAATAAAATTCAGTAAGTATCAGATGGGAGCCAGGGTTGCCCCTAAAATGGTCAAAGTCATCCTGGTCTAGTGCTGAGGTATGCTTGGCCAAATCCATCATAGGTTTAATGTTTCCCAGGGTGACCACATTGATAGCGACACAGCTCAACCATGAGAAGTTAGGGGATGAGGTGTTTAGGTGTTTTGCTTACACTTGCTTTTGGATAAAAAGCAAAGATTCCCATCTGTTTGTTTATTTGGGGGGGAGGGGTTCCAGAACTACTTCTTTGTGTAGTTTTGGCTGTCCTGGAACTCACTCTATAGACTAGGCTGGCCTTGAACTTGCAGAGATCCACCTGCCTCTGCCTCCCGAATGCTGGGATCAAAGGGGTGCGCCACCACCACCCAACTGTATCTGTGTATTGCTGTGAGGCCATGGCTGCTTCTTCGAGTGCAAGGGAAGGTCAAGCAGATCGTGAGACTCATGGGCTGGGAAACAGCAGCAGGATGGACAGTGGCAGGCTTTCAAGATTTTGTTGGGCTAATGAACCGCTAGCTTTGGGGTTATCCATTCTCTAGGAGCCAATCAGGAGTTGAGTCAGCTTCGTTGACAGACAGATGATGAGCCCTGAGTAAGAGTCATGCTTGGATTCTGCAGCTCCTGACTACAGACATCTTCAGGACGGAAGGGATAGGGTTGGCTCTGGGAGGGGAAAAGGCAGCAGTAGTAAAGTAAGGCCATAGGGCATCTTGCTGGGATGAAGCGACCCTGGTATACAGAGAAGCTGGATTTCAGTACAACCAGAATGAACTCCCTGCTCTCTCTAACCGCCAGCTCAGCTTTCAGAGTCTGTCACCAACAAACCTCAGTGTCATAGCGTCACTCTTCCTCTTTGTATGGTGAGCACTGCCCATTGGCCTGTAGTGGGGGAAAAACGTTTTTTCTTCAGGGTCTTATGTGAGTCATAAATCCACCACAGAAACATCCTGCAGCTGATTGCGTGCCATTAAGCAGGCATCCCCTCCCGCTGTAATGACGTTGACTCCACTTAGCACTAACTATGGTGTGCTGTGGGACCTGAGAATCTGCAGGTGGGAGTTTGGCATCTAGTCCCAGTGTGTGAGGAAGAGTGTCTTTGGCCTTTGTCTAGGAGACTTGGGCAGCTGCTCAGAATGCAAGAGCTAGCCTCATAGAGACGGTTGCTTTTGTCCTTGTGAAATACTTGGCTTTTCTTTGTGAGCCCTGGCTCGACTTCTTATGGCTTTGGTGGGCACCAAGGATGATTCAGAGAGCAGGCCACTTGGATGCACGGTGATTGTCACTGGACCCAGATCAGTTCCATTCAGGCCTGTTGTGCTTTTAGTTGTTCAGTGGAGACATGCTTAGTTTAGTTTTACCTGTGCCAGCTCAGTCTGGGATGGGGTACAGAAACAGTCTCTCAAAGGAGGACTCTGGCTATAATAAACCTACCAAGTCCTTCCCAGCTCGGCCCCTTTTCTGATTGGTGTTTTCACACCTCCCAGGGACGGGAATCTTCAGAACAAAGCAGAGCACTTGGAGTGCTTATTTGCATGTCAATTTCCAGAATGCTTCTCTAGCTTTCCCGCCTGCCATAGCGATGCCTTTGTATCTCTTCTGCTGGGAATAAATGGAGAGGAAGGGCTGGAAGTGGGTCAGCGCAGTGTCCTGGCATTTCCTTTGGCTGAGTCTTTGCCCAATGGAGTGGAAGCCAGACTTCCTTCTCCCTAGCCCTTCAGCTTCCCTCAGCAACTTTGCAGATCTGGGAGGTCTGTGTTCTTTATTAGAGCTTTGGGGTGAGCAGGCACCTGACCATGGGAATATTCCTTCCTCTGGTCACAGGCCTTGTGTGAGGGATCCTGGTGGGGGTCTGAGGATGCTACTTAACTGTTCTCACCATCCTTCCCTTTAACCCTTTACTTGCCTGTCCGCATCCCTGGCTGGAGACAGTAAGTGTGTGGGCCAGGTGGTGGGAGCACGCTACGGCCTCTTCTCCAGTGAAACAGTACCCAGGTCCTGCCTTACACTCAACCGACTGTAAGCACCCTGCAGCACTATCATAAAATGTGAGAATTAAAAGACTTTTTCCATCAAAAGATTCTTTGAAGTCATAGTCTTAGCTGGATCTCACTGAGGGCACACAGAGAACAGTATTCTGCACACTTTATTTGGCCCAGTTCCCTCTCATGTGGGAAGTGCCTGCACACTGGCGTCTCCTAAACTCTTGTCTGTTCATTTTTTAAAAGGTACCAACTCCAGCCAATGGGACCCTGGGACCCCTGCGACCAATCCCACGCCTGCCATCTCACCAGCTCCCATGGGGGTAGTGTTGCTGTACCTCCAAGCACAGACATAATTCAAACAGCTTCTCCCATCACCTGACATTCTGTATACTGCCACGATATTATTAACACCACATTAATCTCACCTGGGTAAATGTTTGACATGTAGGTATAAGGTAATCAGAGAGGTTATAATATAGTACACATATGTATATGTCACAGCAGAAAAGTGTCGTCTAGTAAAGTGAAAAATAACAATAGAGAAACTTTAGCCACAAGGTGAGTCTGAGCCACATGTTCTCCTCCAGCTGAACTGTGGAAGCAGATGTTCTAGAAAGTTTGTGTCTGAGTGTAAAGCTGGGTTGTATTCCAAGAAATTTGAATGAGCTATAAGATTTGTGACTATCTGGTCACATGATGAGCTAGATCAAAACAGGTGGTTCTGATTATGAGATGTATCCCATTTTCTAGCATGCTAGCATGACTCTAAAGTATTTCTAAGTTTAAAAAAATTAATTAATTTTACTTTATGTGTATGGGTATTCTGTGTGCATGTATGTCTATGCCTGGTGCCTGCAGAGATCGTAAGAGGACATTAGATCTCCTGGAACTGGTATTAGAGACAGTTCTTAGCTACCATATGGATGCGGGGAATTGAACCCAGGTCCTCTGGAAGAGTAGCCAGTGTTCTTGACTGTGGAGCCATCAATCCAGCTTCTCTTTATTATTATCATTTTTTTCACATCAATATATTCTAGAATGCAGAAGTAAATGAAAACTAGCAGGAATTAGCCCAACCCTGAGGAAAACTCAAGGAGGACTGTGTATCCAGGGCCAGTTCTACATATGGAATGGCCTCATTTTGCTTTCTATGGGGTCATGTGGCTTCAATGTGTCTCCTTGTTGGTTTCCTACATGGCAAAGAGAGGTTAGGGGAAGGGCACCTGAGAGGGAGAATGCCACCTTGCCTGGATAATGGAGAGTTGACCGTTACTGTTGCCATTTCAACACTCACACTTAGCTTAGGTTCTGGAAATCTAGCAAATAGGAAGCGGTGTGGTCCTCTAGCTCAGGACAACTTGAGACCTCAAACTACATGCTGCTTCCTCAAGTTGTTTCTTCTTAGTCACAGATTTCTTGGATACAGACCACCTGCCCTCTGCCTTGCTCGATCTAGACCTGAAATATGGCAACTACAGATATCTCTGTATTCTGATTTATTTTTCAATTAGAGATTGGAATTGGTGCTCACTCCCAAATTCTGCCTTTGCCACCCAAGTCTGAAAGTTGTTAAATCAAATCTCATTGTGTTAATATCTTCCTATCTCATTAGCAGACATTAAATTTGCTAATGCAATATGAAAATCACTAACATATGATGAGTGCAAACAGAAATCAAAATCTCTGCAGACTTCCTAAAGGTAATGTTGAATGTGCAAACACATCTCTCCAGCAGGTTGCTCTTGCTAACTTGTGTGAGAGTGTCAAAGCCTGCACTTCCATTTGCCTTAAATGCTCCAGGCTGCAGTGAAAGATGAATGCGGTGGGTGGGAGAGTGAGGGCAAAAGCGGGTCTGCGGAAACCACAGGCCGTGTTAATTACACCATCCCACGTGCAGGAAAGAGCAGGTTTATTTTCTTCATTCTTTAGTTTTGTTACGTGGAAGGAGAACATGGTTTGTAGTTAGGACACTGAGTTGGGGTTCCAGCCCTGCTGCGCACAGGCCAGCAGGCAGCCTGGCAGAGCCTCAGTTTTGTTCTTTATAAAATGGTCATTCAGGGTAGGACAGTTCTAGCTGCAGTTTTGCAAGAATCCTTCATCTTGGTTGTACTGATTTCTGTTTCCAACAGTGGTGCATAACAGCTTCCTTTTCTTCTCAGCCTTTGCCAGCATTTGTTGTTTTCTTTTTGTAAGATTCTAGCTATGTGTATTTATGTATGTGTGTATGAGTACATGCATGTGTGTGTATGCTCGAGTGTTTGAGTATGTAGGGATGTGTGCATGTGTTTCTGTGTGTGTGCATGTGTCTCTGTGTGTGCACATGCATGTGTGTGTGTGTGCTCAAATGCATGAGTATGTGTGGGTATGTGCATGCATCTCTATGTCTGAGCATCTCTGTCTCTCTGTCTTTCCCTCTCCCCACCCCACCTCTCTCTGTGTGTAGGTCGATGCATGAGAGTGCAGGTGTCTGCAGGGATCAGAAGAGGGCATCAGGTACCCCAGAATGGGAGGGATTTGCAGTTGTGAACCACCTGGCATGGGTGCTGAGAAACAATCTTGGGTGCTCTGCAAGAGCAGTGTGTGTTCTTCTGTGCAGAGCCAGCTCCCCAGCCCTTGTTGGCTCTATGTTTTTGTTTGTTTGGTAAGAGCCATTCCTAACGGGGAAAACGGAACCCCAATATAGCTTTACTTTGTATATCCCTGATGACTTAGGGTGCTGAACATTTTAGATGTGTTTATTGGCAACCAAGACTTCCTGTTTTGAGAACCATTTGTTGAGTAAATTTGCCTAGTTACAGACTGGATCAGTGGGTCCCACAAGAGTAGCATTTTGAGAAAGAAAACATGCACTTCCTCGATTAGAAAGAAATCTTGGCAAATGGTACTCATGGAACGCACCCTTCTACCTCAACGTGTGCTATTAGTATCTTCCATCTTTCAATCCTGCCACCAAGTCAACCTAAACCCTTGTCCTCCTGAGTTATTTACTCAGAGGGTGGGTGGGCTCTGTTCTCCAGAGATGCAGGGATGGAAAGTGGGGGCGGGATGGAGCAGAGTATGAATTCTCTCCTGCCTATCCTGGCATCCTGTGATATTATTCATCAGGATTCGGGGTGGGACAATATTTCTTTTCCACTTGAAATAGCTGGGATGTATCTTATAGGAGGCTGATTAACTTTCTATTCATGAACCACCTTTCTCCAGGGGACAATGCCTGACTCACACACTTGGGGTTTGCCTTGGTGCATTTGTAGAAATAAAGCAGCTCTTTTGGGGAAGAGAAGAGCACTTCAGTCATGTGTCAAAGGCAGGCAGAAGAAAGGAGTATGTGGATGCCAGTGCTTTGCAGAAACATCCACTAATTCAGTCCATAAACACAGAGGGCCACAGTCTCTCATTTGGAAGTTTTAATTCACCTCCCATCATTAATGGATGTAAGCTTTGCAAAGGAGGACAACTTGATTATTCTTACGCTGTAACAAGAGCAAATGAACCGCTGTGGCGCTCCTGTCTCAGCGGCAAGCACTACACAAGTTTGTCTCCATGATGGATCCCTAGTCTCAGCTAATCCCACACAAAAGGATCGCCCCTCAGGCAACATCAGCGGGGGCCACACACAACAGTGACATTCCTCCTTTGGGGGTGGGGTGGAGAACATTGATCTCTAAAGCTCTGGCTGAATTTTTACTTGCTGGTTTATTTTTAATTTTTTCTTTTCTTTTTTTTTCCCTTTCCACGTGTCTATTTTCTAGATTCTCTCAGACCCTTCCATGACTCAAATAGCCTTAAATAATTCCTTTTCATCAACAAGTTTCACCATCTTGCGTTTCATCTTCCTCTTCCAGGTCGTTATTAAGACTATGAATAAAGCCGGTATCTGTGTTCTCCCCTGGGCTCCCCACAATTAGCCTCTTTCTACAGAAAGAAATGGCCTTTTATTCCTTCTCATTTCTTTCCATCTCTTAACTAGTTTTTAAGATGTAACAGAATTTTAACACTTGCCCTATGGTTACCAATTTTGCATAATAGCCTCTTGCAAGGATTATTATTTTTTTCTCCCTCTCCTACTTAAAGTCCTTTGAAAGTCAAAATGTACCACACCTACTGGCTCCTCCTTTTATCCGTGGTTTTGGGGACTCCTTCAAAGGACTCAAGAGCTCCTAAGTCCTTCCAGTTTGCTCTGATCATGCCACACAGCTGCAGGCTACAGAGTTCTTTCCGGAGTGCCACCTGTCTCAGTGAGAGGGCAGTCCTGGGCCCTGTCCCAAGGCTGGGTGACTCCTGTGAATGCTGGGATCGAAGGCTACAAGGAGGCACTTGTGGGAAGCTGTTGTTTCTCCCTTTTCCCGCTCTAGGACTTGCCCCACGAGGGCCACCTGCCCTTGTTGAGAAGGAGGCATCATTTCCCCTGTAGCTTTCTTTGAGGACTCTACCTTCAGAACACAGACTCGACACTGTGCTTTTCCTAAGCATCCCGACTTAGATATTGACTCCTGGTGCTCGAAGCACCACACACAGGCAAAAGGACCACATAGCTCTAGGGAGGCCTTGCAGCACTCATGGCATCCGGCTCCTGACCTCCCTGCCTTTCCTTCAGGCCTTCTCTGGAAGGATGGAGAAAAGCCTGACCTGTGCCCTGCTGCCTTTGCTGTTTATTCTTCCTTCTCCTGCTCTCTATCTTGCTGCCTGGTGTTCATGTTTGTTTGTTTGTTTGTTTGTTTGTTTTCTATTCCTCGCAACTGCATGGGGATTCTCTCTTAAAGCCTACTTTTCCATAAGACTGGATCCTGTTTTTTTGAACCATGAAGCCTTTTATTTCTTGCTTCTCACTTCCGTTTTCACTGTTGTTTGGGGATAGGTGAAGACCTCTTCCTGTCATCAGGTATCCCTCAGCTGCCTTCATGCTGATTCTGTAGATTTTAATTTGCTGATGTTTCCCTTCAGGCAGTTTCCAGCAACCAATTCCCGGGTCTTGAACAGTGCTGAGTACTCTGTTGGCACTCAACAAATATTAAATAATCACCACTCTTCTTTAAAGAAGAAGAAGAAGAAGAAGAAGAAGAAGAAGAAGAAGAAGAAGAAGAAGAAGAAGAAGAAGAAGAAGAAGAAGGCGGCGGCAGCAAGCAAGCAGCATCTATTCTTAAAAATGTCAAGAGGGTCAAACAAATTAATACAGTCGTTTGGAAATGCTTGGTCCATAGGAAGCACTCTGAATATTAGCTAGTGTGATTTGGATTTTGTATGCAAAGTCACCCATTGAGCTCATTTTGTTTCTTTTACTCGTGGAGGTGCCCTGTGTCCATTTAGGGGACATTTACATCTTGGTCTATGAGGGCCAACAAGTTTCATGAGGAACTCCTGGGTCCAGATCCTGACTTTGCCTTCTTTGGGAGCTGGACAAATGAATGATTCTGCCTTTCTGTTTCTGAGAGTGTGGGAATGGGTTCACTCATCCTTGCAGGTCTTTATGATCACCCAGTCAAGGAGGATGCCCACCTCTCTGTCCCTGCATGCCACTGCCCTGGGCCTATCACCAGGCTTCTGTCTGCATATAACAACCAGCCAGCTTACACTGTGTTGTAAAGAAGGGATAAAGAAATGTAGGGAAGGAAGGAGAGGGAAGCTTTTATGTAGGGAGGGCTCTCCCAACAGCGTGTTAATGGCATTCTGGGATTTGTTATACTTGAATGAAAAGGATTGTGTGGCCACAGGTCCTCCCCTAGCAGGGATACTTGGACAGGGGTAAAGGATTTAGGCTAATAACACATCACTATATCCTCAGAGAATGCATTTTTCGTTGGTCATTCACTTCATTTTTCATTTGCTGCTTTTCATTATGGTATTAAGCTGTGTGATAAATGAAAGGTAGAGGAACTTGACAGATGATTTGATTTCCACCCTTGTCAGATTATTTGGCTGTTTCCTTATGAAAATAGAAGGCAAGCCCTGTAAAATTGTTCTTGTGGATTTGTTTTCCAGCATGCATTTCCCGCCCCTGCCATATCTAATCTATCTATTTACCTGTGATTCAGTTACTGATCTGTGTCCCTCAGGAGCCTGGATACATATTGACAAAGTTTCCCATCTGCTACAGTGGCCAGTATCTAAGGAGCACTCACAAGAACTCCGATTCCTTTTCCACACGGCTTCCCTCCACCCCTTATTATTAAAGAGCTTTCAGTGATAGCATGCCCGCAGACGACACAGATTTTCAACAAAGGGAAGTCTGTCCATTCTTCTGTTTAAACACAGCAGCAGATTTTCTCTCCCTCTTAGTAATGTGGAAAGAATAAGTACAATATTGAGCTTCCTTTTTCATTTATGGGTTTCCAAAGCCAGTGTTAGGAGCCTCGCTATTCATTTCAACACACTTGAAACTTTACCCAAACTTACTACCGAGTGTGCTGCTGCTGGGAGAGGGCGGGTGGCTATGAACTGGGTAGGTGCTACTAAACTGCATAGGTAGTAACACAGGACATGGTGGGGGAAAGAGGAGGATGCTGTGAAGGCTTCTTTCTCCCTTCCGGGTATGCATAAAAGGTTCTAAAATAGATCATGTGTGTATCTGTCTTGTTGCCAGTGAAACTGATGTGCTATGCCAGCCACAGTCTCTATGCACAGGGTTTCACTCGGACGGCAGGCTTAGTAATGAGGGCCTCGCCCAGCACAGGCAGCCTTTGAGAAAGCCTTTGGATCCTTAAGCTCAATAGCAGGTTAATTGTTAGTTGTGAGAGCAGACAAGTGATAGGAGAGATGATTTCTGAGCCACCTGCTTTCAAGGGCTCCCACACTTTCAAGTGTGGATTCGCCGTGACACTGTTCCCTTCTCCCTTCTCCCCACAGCTTAGAAGTTATGTCAGACTCTCCCGGAAGCCTTTTCTCTCTAAACTTCCCCATTAAGCAGCATTCAAAAATGTACGCTGAAAGTGTCAGTTGTTAGCCTCGGCAACGTCAAGCCCGCTTGCCCCCCTGCTAACGTGAGCAGTTACTCTGCTCTTGACCTATTAAAACTTTGTTTGCTATTATACTTGCTGGCAAGCTAGTCATGTGGAAAGGTGTTGAGGAAATGAGGCGGTGTGTTCCCCAGGTGATGCGAACACTTATCAAGCCGATCCCTGCCATGTTATGTAAACTGTACCAGGTAGCATTCATTTTAAACAAAGAGATAAACAGATCTAATATGCTTCAGGGCATCATGCTTTATGCATGAACTGCTTCTCATTTTTATATTTGAAAATTTCTTTTATCCAATCCATTGTTAATGTGGGGGGTGGGGAATGAGAACTATGTATTCAACTACAATCACAGCTAGACCTCTTGCCAGTTTTAGGCTATGTTAAATTTTCACTTCCTGCCTAAATAATTAATTATACTGTGTGTATGTATGTATGCATGTATGTATGTATGTATGTATGTATGTATGTTTGCATGTATGTGTGTATGTGTGATTAATGATTCCTAGGGATCAAACTCAGGTTCTTATAAATGCTACGCAATCATTCTTCTTCCGAGCTACACCCCAGACCCCACAATTGCCTTTAATTAACATTTCACCAATGGTTATAAGAGCATAAAAATCAAATTAAGTTATCTGCAGAGATAAAATTATATGTACACACACTACCTGTCATATGCCGCCCCATGCCCAGAGAGTTAGACGTCTGCTTCCACGCCTGAGTCTGCGCTCACAGGCCTCCTCATTTTCCCTGATAATTTCCCAGATCACAAGGTGGGATTTTGCTTTGTTTTCCACGGTTTCATCCTCACATAATCCTTTGAAGTGGGTATCATCACCTCTATTGCATAGACAAAGCAATTGAGAGTGGACCAGTAAATAACCTGTCCGGTGTCACCAGCTCATTCTCGATTCAGAGGGAGGCCCCTAAGCAAGTGCAGAGTAGGAGAGGGGAGCACAGGGTTCAGGTTGGCCCCGGTGCGGTGCTGTGCGATCTTGAGACGAATGAACATTCCCAAGATTACTTATTCTCTTGTAAAATGGGTTCATAGTGGCTCCCACCTCATAGGATGTGCTAAGGTTTAATGAACTATTTAGAACATGCAAAATGCTTGGCACATGAACTCTTAAAGTTTGTTTTTATGAATGACTATCAGTTACTCATTATAGTTGTAGACTTTTAGCCATCATAATTTCTTAGCCTAGAGAAGGAGACTCTAATCCTGGGAGAATTAAGACCACATAATTTTTTTTTGCTTTTTTATTGATTTATTATTTATTACAATTTATTCAGTTTGTATGCGGGCTTTAGCCCCCTCCCTCATCTCCTATCACCCTCCCTCCCTCTTCTCCTCCTATGCCCCTCCCCTAGTCCACTGATAGGGGATGTCTTCCTCCTCTTCTACCTGACCCTAGCCTAACAGGTCTAATCAGTACTGGCTGCTTACTCTTATGGAAGAGGGGGGAGATAGGAGGACCTGGAGGGGACAGGAGCTCCACAAGGAGACCAAAAGAGCCAAGAAAATCTGGACTAAGGGATTCCTGCAGAAAGCAATGCTCCAGTCAAGGATCATGCCTTGCTCAGATGTAGACCACATGAATTTTTTAATGTTGACCAAAACTTTACTGTTGATTGAAACTTGACTCTTAATTTTAATTTAGAAGTTTTTGATATGAAATATTACAGAACTTCTACCCCAATCCTATTTTCTTTCCTCCTTTATCTAATTCAATTTTCAAAGAAAATAAGTCAACTTGAAATGGAGTTCATATTTCATTTTCTACTGTATTAAACTAAAAATCCTAAATCAGCCAGAAAGTCAGATAAATCTGAGATAGTACACTATATGATCTGTAGAAATTTCTGGGCTGATACTTTGTACCTAGAATTATCAACCAATAACCAACATTTGAAGAAGGTAAGGTGCTTCAAGCCTCACTCTGGCTCCTACAGACCTGATTTACAAGAGCATTTGCAGCAGGGATGGGCCTTGTGCATAGAGAATTAAGTATCCTTATCTGCTGCAAAGGTTAGCATTGCATCTCTGTCTCCTTACACACACACACACACACACACACTCGCACATGTTCGTACACACACACGCACACGTTCGTACACACACACACGCGCACACACGAGCGCACACACACACACACACACACACACACACACACTGTCTAGAACAGTTGTTCATAGCGGTCACTCCCGTCTACAAAGGTAGGGGTGCTGTGCATTACGGCTAACCCTCTGACAATTAGTCTCTTCTGGGGTTCTATGCAGGGTGGTTGTACTAAACAGAAGAATGAAGCAAATCTCTGGATTCAGAATCAATTTGCTTTTCTCACACGATCCAACTTGTGTTTTTCAGCTTCCTTATTTGATAAGTAAGAGCCATTAACCTCACAAAGCATTGCTATTTGTGGTGTATTTATAGAATAATTTGTTAGGATTATTTGCATCTGCACCAAAATTGGTTTTGAGTTCTTTCCAACTGGACAGAGCCATCCCAAGCTCTGAAAATGAGTGAAAATGATAAGAGTATGTTCCAAACGCAATAGAAAAGCATTCTCCCACCAATTGTAATTTTGGCTGATTTCCCTCCTCACACGGCCAAGATAATTCTGTCCAAGGAACAGGATAAGTTTGAGACTGGGTGGCAGCAATAGTTCGATGACCAACAGTGTTGTGAGTATCTGAGGAGAATTTGAATGAAATCTGAAACTAACATGGGACTCCAGAGAGGCCACTTCTGAAAAGAGCCGAGGGTACTCCTTTCAAGCACATTTCCAGAAAGTTGTGTGTTTGTTCCGCGTCTCCTCTAGACAGCTGATCACTTTGATATTCTCCTTCCTTTTGCAGCACTTCCATCCAGTCTTCTTCCTATATCATCCATGTTTGTGCATCCATTCCTAGGTGGAAAGATCCCAAGTTTCCCTTCTCACCCATCTTCATAGCCTTCAAAACACCTGCTAGAGATCTTTGTGCACAGAGTTTAGATTGGCCACAAAAATTGAACTGGTAGAAAATGGCTCAGCCTGGTAGGTCTCAGACAACTTCTGTGAAGTGGGTGTGTGAAGGAATGAACGAGTGAGTGGAGGAGTCATCCGTTAAGGGGCTGTCCATGGCTCTCTCCCTGTAGAAATTAGCAAGTCAGATGGTGGCTGGGAGTGGCGCAGCGCAGAAACATCATGTGAACTAGAATTCTTGCAACAGTACAGTTTCCCAAGAAAAATCAAAGCCAACAATGCTGATGGAAAGCCAAAGAGCTGACATCTGATAAAGGCTTCTGGTTGGGGAACGATCCTCCTTTGGAGCCAAAGTTCACATTGAGAACCTGCACCAACTCTTAGAACAAGGGCTTGAGCCATTTCCATTTTGCACACAGTATGTTCACCTGACATGGGAAGAAGAAATGGACCCAGTGTACTTAATGCGAGCTTTCGTGAGGATACTGTGGAAATTCAGGTCAAAATCATGAGCTCAGTGAGCAGGCAAGTAGCATTGATTGCTCCATTTGCAGTTTTGTCATTTATAGAAGGACAACACTAACGGCTCCCCTAGCCTTGTAGGCTGCTTCCGAGCTCAGAGTCAGGCATGATGCTGTGTGGTTTTTACAATGCCATGTTCCTAAAGGTCAGTCGGGGCTCTGCTTCCCTGGCTGTGACAGGGTGGACACGGGGGCCTCCAGCCAGGTCTTGTAATCCTCTTCTTCTGTCCTTGCCCCACAAACAGCCTTGTGGTCTTTGCTCTGATGTGAGCCTCCCTTCCTGCCTGCGTGACTGTCTCTGGGACTGCACTTATTTCTTTGTTCTCTGTCCCAGTTAGTGCTCGGTGTACAACAGGGAGAAATAGATTTGTATAATAGTTAAGTTGTTTGCATCGTTTTGAGGTTCAAATGTGAAAGTGAGGTGGCCTCAACAATGGCAGTGTTCAGAATTCTCGCTTTATCTATCACAACACAAACGCCAGCCAGAGAAGGCTGATTTATTAGGTAGCTTAGACACTCTCGTGGCTATAGGAGAGCCTTTCAGGCTTCACCTCCATTTGTGAGAAGCTAAAAATCAAAGAACTAATAAAATCCAATCACCCAGAACTTCTTCCTGTAGACAGGCTGAATTATAACTTTTTAATTTAGGCAGGTAAAGAATTATTACAGTAGTTCTCTAGGGCAGGAATGTGTTAATAAAATCATCCTCTCTGCCTTTTCATTTAAAATAATCCCCTGAGCTGATTAAATGAAATATCACTTGTTTAATAACTGACAGAACATTATTTTTAAGCACAAATGTTTTGCATATCTCTACTTCCCGCTCTGATTCCGGGCACAGGAGGGAGGAGGCGCTGACATCACGGAGCCGAGCTCTGCACTCACGTGCAGTTTGCCCTGTCTCTGTGCCATCTATAATTTAGTGTGAGGCAGTGAGGTAGACAGAGCATTCCCATTAGAAACCATTCTGAACAGGGGTATAAAACACAGTCACAATAACACTTGTCAGAGAGGTGACTCCAGTCAGAACTCATATCCACGAGTTTCAAGATAAATGCTGACATGGCAGCCATCCTACAAAGACTATTATTGCTTTAAAAAAAGCCAAGGCAACCCCCCAAACAAAGCAAACCCATGAACCTTCCCCAGAGTGAGCAAGTTAGTGTGAAGTTTGCATCTGGGGTGGCATAAACTTTGGGCGATTTATAGCAGGCGCATCTCCTTCCCTACTTGGAGAAGGTGTTTTATGATGCCGCAGAGGAAGGATCCAATAGCATTTTGGGTTTAATGATGTTAAGCTATTTGGAATTCTTTCCCCCCTGTTATTTGGAATATATGAGCTATGCCTCTAAAGCAGGTCATTAGCTGGGCCGTGGGTAGGTTCATCGCCTCACCCACAGGACTGCTCGGCTGGTGTTCACATTTTCCTTGCCTTCTACATTCAGAAAGCCCTCGTTGACTTGGTGGTTGGCTATGATTTAATAACCCCGTTCTGCTGACTTCATAACCTCAGAGGGGGAAAAAAAGTCCCAGATCTGAATTATCGTTCTAATTACTCTGGCCGAGGTGAAGCATTTCAGCATGGAATGTTCTAGGCGTGCCCACTTCACGGGAATCGCTGTTTGTTGCCAGAGGTCCTGGGCATGTGCTTATTTTCTCTCTCCTCTTCCATGAAGGCAGCTGCATTCCTGGCATGTATCCTGTCTGCCAGCCTGTGGGGAGCTAACTGCTTGGTGATCCTGTGGAATTCACTTATTTTCTAAGCTCTTCTTGTTTTTCAGTTAGGAAAATGCAGATGTGTTGCAAACGTAAATTTCTAATTCAGCAGGGACGTTTCCATCACAAAAGGATGCAGTGAAAATGAAAGAATTATTTTGGAACAATTTCTTTTCTTTTTTTTTTTATGTGTGCTTGATTCTAATTGATGGTATTTATCTTAAATATATATTACTGGCTCTCAATGTTCACATTTCCTAACAATTAAAATGTTCAGAAAAGTTAATATACATTATGCAACTTTAAATAAATTTCAAGTGGTTCCAGAAGTGTGGAGGCAAAGCAAATCTCCCCATGCTCTGCCCCAGGGTCTCTGGGTGTCTGCAGAAAGACATACCCTGCATACACTGAGCTAGACATCAGGGGATGCTTTCTCTGTGTGCATAAGTGGCAGCAATGTATGTACACTAGGATGCCCTTTGCACACGTCACAACAGTCTGTATAAACTGTGGTGCCCTTTGTCTTTCTTTAGCCAACAACTCATGAAATATTTCAAGATATACATTTTCACTACTCTTTTTAACGGCAGCACAGTATTTAAGGTTGATGGTACAACTGACTTAGTCCTCATTATTGATTGGTTATAGATCATTATTGACTATAGATCAATTCTATTCATTTTTATAATAGTAAGTTTCAATGGATAGGTTTATAAACCTTTTTTCTTAAAGTTCAATTGGAGTACTATGATTTGTTTGGGAAAACTGCCCGAGGTAGGGAAGTCACAGAGGAAACTTTAAAGAAATTTCGAGTATTACCACGGGTGTAGAAGCTAGCACTTAGGAAGGTGTTGCCAACTTAGAATGACCTGACAAGGTGGACACAGACACATAGCATGGAGAAGAGTTTAATTTCTAAAAATGTGTATAACATTATTCCACAGTGCGAGAAACCTGTGCTACCTGAGGGTCAGACGGGAGCCAGCTTAATTATGACGTGTGTACTGAAGGAAGGCCATTTATCTTCAGTGAGATGACCAAGACTCTACCCTTCTCTTCAAAAGAGTACACAGATCACCCAGTTGGCGAGCCACAGGTTTCTTATTCAGACGATTTCAGAGAGGCTTTTCTATTCTGCTTTCCAGAACAACATGGGAATGGAAACGGTGAAATATTTACCTCTATTGTGGAAAGTTGTGGCCATTGCATTATGTCTCTTGGCACCTTGTAGTTCTTTTCTAGCCAGGGATTATAATCTGAGCGATATCAATTATTGCTAGTGCCTCACTAGAGCCCCAGCTCCTTGAGGGCAGGGTCTGTGTCAGCTCTTTCCCGGGAGCCTGCCTGGCTGAACAGGGGGCTTAGTCATCAGGGAGATACTCAGATCTGGCTCTCCTAGCACAGAAGAAGGCATTCTTCTTGAACAGGGAGCATGGGAAGTTCTCCCAAAACAGGGGTGGGAGTCTTTTAGTCCTGAGTTACAATTTACCCATTTAAATGACATACTAAAGAGACAAAGAAAAGGTGCCTACTCACCCTGCCTGCTGTGTGAGGGCTACAGTTCTTTAATAGATTCTCTAGTATAACACTCCTCATTTACTTGCTCTTAGTCAAAAGTCTGAGAAACAATACTGACCCTCATTCATGTCTTATGTGCTGCCATTAGTACAGCCATGTATTAAAGAACACGGCATGCTGGAGTGGGGAAGGCCCTCGTATGTGTATGATACAGTTTTGATCATATCCACCTCTTACACCCTAATACTTTACCTTCAGAGACTCTTCCAGGACCTTTGCGTCCTTAGTTTTATTTTTAAGTAACTGCCTTAGTCTGATCAGTGTTTCCTGTATGCCCATGGGTATAGGGTCATTCACCTACCATGGTCCACATCCCTGGAGAACACTGAGTTTTCTTCCCTCCTGCAGCAGCCATCAACTGCCAAGAGCTCTTCCACTAGCGGTGTGTGTGTGTGTGTGTGTGTGTGTGTGTGTGTGTGTGCGTGTGTGTGCATGCGCGCGCTTTGGGAGCCCTTCCCCCATCCATGCTGGGACTACCGAGCTTGTGAATTCTTTAGGTAAAATCCCCAATGTTGATGCACACTGGTGGGCACCATGAAGCTTGTCGAGTTACTTGCAGCAAGTTGCAATTCCAAGGCAGACTTTCCCACAACAGTTTTGGTTTAGTTTCCCATCACCCTGTGACAACCCTAAGTGAAGATTTGAAGTTACTTTTGGAGAATGGGGCTGTTTCTTGTTTAATTATCTATTATAAAGCCTGAAATTTTATTTAAATTGGTATCATCATCTCATTGCTTCCCACTTCCCTCCATCCTGTATACGTAATCCATACGTCAAAAACCAAAGGCCTGCTGTTATGCTTTGGAGAATGAATGTTTCATCTTATGTGCTGATCACCCTGATCAAGACAAAGTTCATCCATCCAAATCCCCAGATTACCTGAGGTGCCCTCTAGTTTCTGGCTATATGACTCCAAGCTGACCAAACGCAAATTTAGCTTAGAATTTGAGCAAAATTTTATATGTCAGACATGGGACTCAGGTTTGGTTAGATAACACAGAGGTCTCAGCAAAGCTTCCATGGTGTCTCCATATCTGTGGATATCCAGGGGCAGGGACGAGAATTTTACTCTGGACAAGTCTTCTGCATTCTCCAGTTGGAGGACTTTGGACCCTAACAGGCAGTAGCTGATTTCAGAAACTTGAAAGAAAAACATGGCATTCTAAAGCCGAGGAAAGACCCGTCTGTGATTGTATCATTAAAAAAGAAACATGACTGTGAGCTTATACACAGGCAAAGAAAATAGCTCCTGGGAGAGAAGCCTGGCACTTCAAGTTGATTTGGGTAACTCGGAAGTAGGTAATGCTTTTGTAGCACATGTTCAGGAGACTTGAGATGCAGAGGTAACCCCTGAGCCTCTCTCTCCTGAACAAATCACCACGGAGTCATATACATTATATATGAAACAAAAGCAATAAACAAAGCAGACGGAATTTTCTTGCCAGCAACCAGGAGTTTGGGTTTTCAGCAAATGCACTTTCCTTCACCGGCAGCAAACTAAATTATCTACAGATTAAGTTAGGTGGAGGAATGGATTTCATCAGAACTGTGCTGGATAATCTAACTTGGATCCTGAAGTCGACAGCCGCTGCTATGGACATGTATTGGAATGTACAAATCCAAGCGGCCACTGTTCACCTACGAAAGTATACAAGGCACAAGATAACCCACAAAGATTAGTGCTATATGATTTACTCCTTATGTCCGTCTTCTAAGCTGTTTAGAGAAAATACTTCGGTTTTGTTCTGTTTTTAACACTTTCACATTTATTATGCTTTTGACGTGAGTAAATATTGGTTCCATTTTGTAGATGGGGAGGAGACTGAAAGTGTTTGAATACAGGCTTAAGGCAAACCGCCCTGAAGAGACTGAAGCAGGAGCTGATGTGGGCCTTATTCTTCCTCTCTAGAGTTCTTCATATGCTATCACAACTGTCTCACTGAGGTGTTTCACTTAGCACAAAGCAAGTGTTGAAGTGCTGAAAATGAGCAGAGGACATCCACTTTGTCAGGTACTCACTGGAACATGGATGAAGCGTTGGGGAAATTATGAGAACAGAGTGCCCATTGGCAGGAGATAAGAAGTCATTCCTGCTTGTAGCGAGCAGTCATGACATGGGGTAAAGGGCTGTAAGACTGATGTCAGGAGAGAGGGTTCACATTTTCTGAACAAGAAGAAAAGACAGCAAGACATTTTTTGAGGAGGAAAACAGGAGATTTCTCAACACTAGTACGATGAATGCCCCCTTGACAAGATCAGCCTGCTCTAAATACCACTAGACTACCTGGGAAACCCAGCCATCAGTGTGCAGTCTGAGGCTTGGAGGTAATGATCAGCTTGAGTTTGAGGTCATTTGGAAATTATAAGAAGGGATTGTTGTGGCAATCAATTCTTTTTATTTGCTCTTTCTTTTGTCTTTGTCACTTCTGTAGAAGTAGAAAACAAATTACAGCTACCTCTAGCTCTCACAAGTCAGAATAATTTAGTTTCAATAGACTTGGTGATACTGTTTAAACTTTGAAAGTTAATAAACATGGATTTGTAGAATTAAAAATATTGAACTATTGGAGTGCTACCAACTCACAAAATTAAAGTTTTATAACCCAAAGTCGAAGACTGTATTCTACAGTTTAAATATTTCATATCTGACATTTTCCAACTCGACAATGTGAAGTCTGATTTTTGATTTTTCAATCCAATATGAGTTTGGGAGTTTAATTCAAAACCACAAGAAACTATCCCTGAGATCACTCTCTGTTTTTGCAGTTCCTTTGATAAGAGGCAGTCTATTTTATTTCACTTTAGGGAACAGATTTTCCTAGCTAGTTACATTTTAGATACATTAGGAACTCTACAAGAGAACAACCTCAAAAACAGAGTCTCTAATGCATTTAGTTTATGATAGTATTTACATATAAATTATATTAAAATGCCTTTTTAAAAATGCATTGTGAACCACTACAAAAGTTCCTGGTGTTAACCATCTGCCAGCGGAGCTGGGAGCTGGGCAGCCATAATGAAGTGATGTCAGGTAGGATGGCTGGCTATACAGATTCAATAGCTAGCCAACACTCTCCTTTATAAGAAAATTTCTCTGGAATCTATTAATGGAAATATGCACATTCCAAAGAGTTTTTGACCAAGAAGCAGACACAGAGAAATAACAAATGGTCTAGAAAGGCCACCAAGGCAGACATAGAATGGCACAGTAATACTGAGGGGGGTTTTCACCTAAGTGCCCTTGCTGCTTGAGCATGTGATGGAAGTATATGTTTCTGTTATCTTAGAACCGGATAAATCAATGCAGCTCAAGGTTCAAGTTGTGTTTGTGGACAGAAATAAGATCTCTATGAAAACACACCAGTTTTCATTTTGGGAGAGCTTTAGATCTCATCAGTAAATTTGAATCTTCTGAGCTTCATAGCAGGAGGGACGGGTCCACTTCCTGGGGTACTAGGAAGGAAGGGAGTTATTTCACATCCTTGTCAGCTGTACCCACTCTCCCTTTTTGCCCAGAGTTCAAATGTGACATCTTCTTTTCATTAGCAAGATACACCACGAGAGGAAGTGTCAAACTCAAGTTCCTTTTGCCAGGTTCTTTCCAGCCAACAGAAAACTGTGTGGGCTTCTGGGTTGTGGTTTAATTAAGATGGACACAGTGCTAACTCCCGGCCTGTAAGGATCTTTTTGGATCCATTTTACTGTCTGGGTAGATGGAAGGGCTAACACATATCATTTCTTAGATAATGTTTTAATATCCTGCACTGAATAAAACTTTTTTTAATCAAGTTGCAATGGTAGCACAGTATGCCACCAGGGGCGAGGGGGTTGCAGATGGCTGCATTACTCTAAATGTTCAAGCTTGACTGACCCATTTCATCAGCACTGTCAGAGCCTTGCACTGATACATGTTGACAACATTTAATCTTAAAAAATTGAAAGAAATGAATTAATATGCAAATTTCATCAGCTTTGTAATAAAAATGTCCTTGAAAAAAAACAGTGAACATGACCCCTGAGGAATTGTGTGAATTATCCCAGCTCAATTCTTTAAGTTAGTCGGAGGTACGCAGGTCCATAAGGAAATCAGTGCAGATTTGACTTGGAAATAATTATGATGAAGAACAAAACACAAGCAGGTTGAATGAACGTAACAACTTGGGAAAAAGTCTTAGTACTATTTGTTATTCACTTTGAATTAACAGGATTAGGTCTGCTTTTTGAAAAGAAAGGAACACCACCATGTAATTTTAACACCTAAGTAATGTGAAAACAATATTTTTAACTATCAATTTTAGCACATATTAAAAAATCACATTTGATAAAGTTTTTTTGTTTTTATATAGTGGAATACAGCTTTTTTGAAAAGAGAAACGACTATAAAATAATTCTTAGGCTAAAGGATACAGTGATTTCTCAGTGGGTCACATGACAGGGACATCCAGGCAGCCCACATCTTGCAGTAAGACTGAAAGGTGAGCAGCTGCTTCACTAGATTCTGAAGATGGAGGGATCATACAAACAAAGTCTCCAGGGTGAGCTAGACGCCTAACACTGTCCACATGGGCACACAGAATCTTGGTTCCAAAGAGCAGTCATAAAGCTATATATGCAGCTATAGCTCTCAGCCTCTGGGCCCAGACCCAAACAGAGGGTCATCAGAACTGAAATTTTCTGTGTAAAACCCAAGATTTCTTTAAACAGAATTGTCCCCAAAAGGGATAAGAATGTTAACACGGGAGTGTCAACCATTAAGCAAAATAAAAATCAAAACATTATCATCAGGAGCAGCTTTCCAGTGGTCCAGAGCAATGAATGATTATTTGAAGATGAATATCATTTCTCCTCCCCAAGTAAATCTCATTAATTTAAACAGATGTGCATGTGTGAAGGGAGGCATGTTTATTTTGCTCCTACCCTCTGCACCTCTGTCACACACTGGCCTTGCTGTTCTTCTCGCCTCATACAATGCATTAGCCAAGCTCTGGGCCCTGGAAGGAATTCACCTGGCTAGTGTTCAGTTACCTCAGGCCTCAGGGCTGAGCACCCCCACATGGAGAGCACTTCCTTTTTCTTGTCTTCCTTTTTTCTTTTTTTGATCAAGATATCGGGATATTTATATTTTTAAAAAATTCAAAATTACACCCCAAAACTAAAGTCTCAAATTAAGATCCCAAAGACTGTCAACAATCTGGAACTCTCCTTAGGGTCCCTTGGGGACTGAGGATCACATAATCACTCTCCTGATTCAATGCACCCTCAGAAGACAGAGGCATGCAGCACTGACTTTGCCCAACAAAATTAATCTCTTCCACACGCTTTTGTAGTTCTCTACAAAAGGCTTTTACGTTTCTCCTTTCTTTCTTAATCGACCATCAGTAAAATCCCACTTTCATAGTGCCCTCTGCACCTGCTTGCATAAAATGAATAACCCCACAGTTTAATTATGCACCGTTCAGTGAGTTGGGGAGTGATATAAAGTTGCACGAGGAAAAAAAAAGAATCAAACCCTTCTTTGGTATCCAAAATTAATATATGTCAAGCTCAGGGTAAATCTTAATCTTTTTGAAACATTTTTCTAAAATAGATGTTCTTTTATCACCTGCCGTATCGAGACCCATTGGAAGGAGGGAAAGGGAGAAAAGGCGTTTGGTTAACATGCTGCATAACAGTACTCTCTTTTCCACCTCACTTCAGGCTGCTCCTGAAAGATCTGAACAGTTGTATAATAATGAAAAATGGGCAATACTTGTGGGGCATTGCCTGCGCTCACACACCTCCGCCCACGCATTCATCATTCTGCAGGTATTGTCAGTGAAAGTTTAATTGCATAAACACTCTGTAACTGTCCTGTCATATTTCTTGTCAGTCTGGATTCCCTCTCTGGGCTTACTATCTCACAAAACTATAATTGAATTGCTACCAAATCACAAGAGGTGCCCCCCCCCCAAATAAAATCTTTATGAATAGAATTTGCTCCCTATCAGCAGATTTGACAAATTATGGCAGAGGAAGGGCCTTGGTGATAATTTTTGAGTTTATTCTCAATGTAGCTATTTGCTGAATGCTCTTATCTATTAAAAAATTTAAAGCCCCAGTTGGGGGTGGGAGGAAGGGAGTATCTTACAGCCCCATGGGGTCTGTGGTAATAATTCTGCAGGACCCAAGAAAGTCAGTGAACGAAACAAAACAGAAGTAGGACGGGTTTGTTTGTTCTACGGTGGAAGGATACCATTGCAAATGAAAGGCATAAGAATGAATTTGGAATTAAACTTGCAACCCATCAGAACGAAGATTTCACCAAACTACAGATTCTTAGTTATAAGGTATTGCGCACTCAATTTTGTCAAGGTTTCACTCTCACTGCGTTTCCTCTTGTACCGGACCCTTCGGTTTCATTACTCATGTCTGAGCTCTGAACAGCCAGGTTCTTTGACAGACTTTTCGGACCATGAGCAAATGAAAATTAATCAAAGGCATGACATGCAATTTACTAAATATGTGATCATGAAATTTTAATGTCAAATTATTAATATTTTCTCAAAACAAGCAAAACACCGACTGTGTCTGGTATGAAAAGGGGGCTATTTTTTGTCTGTTCTGTTTCATTTTACATTCTTGTAAACCATATCTCACTCCCCAATTTCAAAACATAAACTCTCGGCAAAGGTGCAGGCCTGTTCGGGTTTGTCATGCTGTCGGTGGTGTGGGCATGAAATATGAGTGCTAGTGAGCAACTCTGAGATGGGGCTGGGCTTGGCCCAGACTGACAACTGTCTGGTTGTTTATGTTTTTTAAATGTGCTTATCAAAACCCTGTAGGATTGATGGGTGTTTTTAGATGAAGTTATGTTTTTGCAACAGACTTAATTTAGGACTAAGGTTAAGGCTTAGGATAAATGAGTGCGTTAGATGATTAAAGAACATTTGTCTTGTGGGACATTGAAGTCATTTATTTATGACACTTAAAAACAAGCCAGGAGAGAAGGCACCGTGGGTTTAACAAATCAGTTTTATATAAACGTTAAACCCAAACTAATGACTTTTTTTTAGTGGAACTCCAAAATATGGCAGTTTACTAAATACTCAGAAGCAGAATTAAGTGTGCAGCGGAGCAGATATGATGGGAAATGTAGATTTTATAGTGGCACTCTCCACGGTGCGTGTGTGAGGCCCATATCGCCCTGCTTCTAAAAGTTTTTTTTTTCCTTTTACAATTGAAACTGCTCCTTTATTTGAAGAACTAGGTTTTCTATTTTGATGTGCTTTTTATACATTTTAAGTAGAAGAAGAGTTCCTGGTGGTACAGGAATTTGGACTATTGTAGTGCACTAGACTCAGTATGATAAAATACCTTGTCAGGGGCGGCTGATGGCTCAGGGGATTGGTAATGGGATCTATAGAGCCTTTCACCTGTAGGTCATTGGCTTGAATTTTGTCCAGGTTGGCAGTGACTAAAAGTCATTAACATCTCATGACTGCCAGGCGGCCTATGTGAAATGAGTTTCTTAATTTATTTATTTAAGTCCAGATATAGTACCTATAGCCAGAGCATCTGGGCATCTCTCTTGCTTTCACCGAGCATTCCACCAGATCAACATTCATTTCGGCTCTCAAGATTAGTGATGAACTGAGGCCCTCCCACCCAAATAAATTGATTTATTTAAAGTTCAAGCCAATCCCAAGCCCTCCATCCCATTCCTGAGCATAGACCATCAGGCTTCATGAAATCGGATTTGACAGTAAAAGGAGCCTTAAGTCTAAATCTGGTTGTGGGTCACTTAGTCTTTTGTAAAGCAAAGTCCACGTGGAGCGATGGCCCCACAACAATGGCCAGATAAAAAGCGATAATGCCAGTCCAGTATGTCATAGGTGCTGGGCAACAGCCGAATCATCGCTCACAAGCAGACTGCACTATAGTAGGCCAGGCTGGAAGCTGCACAACTGAGAAAACCAGCAGCCAGGTTTGTTCCAAAGAAGAGCGAGGCAGTGTCCGAGCTAGCCGTCGCCAGCGGCACCAGAGGGCAAACGTGCTGTGTAGAATCCAGGAATTACACATCTCAGTTATGCTTTAAGGAAACTGAGTATAATAATGGCCAGAGAGTTGGCTCAGCAAAAAGCACTCGTTGCTCTAGCACAGGACACAGGTTCAATTCCCAGTACCCAAGTGGTGGCTTAGAACTATTTGTAACTCCAGTCCCAGGGATTTCAGTGCCTTCTCTGACCCTCATGAGCACCAGAAACACATGTAAATACACATGCATACATGTAGGCCATAATACTCATACAAACAAACAAATAAATATGAATGCCTGGGTGAGATATTGGTGTGAGGTTCAAAAACCAAGCCAGGGCATTGCAGGAGCTTGGGAGCAGTGAGCTCTTTTTTTCCAAAGGAGTATCCCTCCTCTACAAAGTTCTTACAGAAGGGCTCCACTCAGGGTGCGTGTGGTGGGTATTCAGAAGCACCCCTTTGGTATTATGTTTCTCATGTAGAATCTGAACCCCTTAAATCGGATAGCAAGTGCATGATGTCAACGAAACCCAAATTCAAACCTTTCATGAACAGATTCCAACTTCCTGTCATTAAATCCATGACCATCCTTTCTCTAAACAATGAACTAGATAATAAGATGTGTAGTTCAATAGAATTAATGATACTATTCACTGAGTACTACATATCATACTAATTGTTTTACCTGGTCAATTCATTGTGCCCTCACAAGATGCTTAATTTGTAGAGAAAAATCAAATGAGAATTATTTGCCTCATCCTGAATACAATCTAGAACACAAGGTAAAAATTTTATAATAGGGAAACTGAGGCACATATAATTACATTAACTTGCTCAAAGCCACCCACATACTAAGCTTCAGAGCCAGGGTTTGAAAATAGAAACAAGGCATCAGGTTCCAAGGCCCACGTACTTACAGGTCTGTGACCGGTACAAGCAACAGCACAAGGACTGTCCTAAACTGGGGTGGAGTGTCGCCTTCCTGTGCTGCTGACTCTCAGTTGCTAGGGTAATCTACAAGTTACCAGCCTGCAGATTACAGGAAAAAAGTCTCTCATTTACAAAGTGCAGTTTAGTTACGTTGGTACAGACAGGACAGAAATGCCTCTGTTACTGCTGCAGTTCTCTGGCTCGCCGCGGCCAGCTTTACATTGAGAGCTACTGGCCTACTGCTGTAGTGAGTAGGAAAGCAGACATCTTACGCCAATGAAGAGTCGGAGGGAAGGGTCACAGAGAGGCTGAATGCCTGCATCTATGGCCATCACTGCACAACAAAAGAGGGGATCGGGAATGTGCAGGGCGGGCTTAGAAAGCTTCAGTGAGTGACTAGATTTACTTCTAGGGAAGTCTGAAGGGACCCAGACAGCTGATGGAAATAGATAGCCTCAAAGACGTGGCCCATCTGTGCCCATGCCTGTATCATGAGGGCCGTGGAGAACGGGTGATATCCAGCTAGCTGAAAGACCATTGGAGAGTGAGTGACCATGTGTTTTCTGGGGGTTGTAAGACTTGCTGTGAACAGTTTACCTCACTATGGTTTGAACATGGTTTGAATGTGTTCTAGCCATGATCCATGATGTGGTGAGGGAGGTGGTCAGCTGTGAAGAGGGGCATCGCTGCCTGGGTCATGTCAGTGGTTTGGAAGAAATTGTGGGGCTGACAATAAGCCTGACTTTCTGTACCGTCACCCCTTGACACCCTGCTTTTGATATTTACCATGAAGTTAAGCAGCCAGAAGGTGCTCTTGCCAGAACCTTAGCCATATTGTTTGGACATTCACTATAGAAACTATGAGCTAAATAAACCTTTTTCATTTATAACATTAGCCTCTCAGTATTTTGTCATAGCAATGAATGAAAAATCTAGGAAAGAGTAGTCTAAAAATAGGCTTACCTATCATAAAAATGTGAAATCTTCATGTTAATGATTGTTAATCTCTAAGGAGAAGATAATCATAAAGCTGTTTTTCTTTTCTGTTTAACACTGAGACCCTTTTTGTATTTACAGGTACAAGGAATGTACTGTTGAAATTCTGCGTTAGAATTTGTCTGCTACTCGTTGTGGAGAGCAAAGGTGACCAGCTAGGTCACTGCAAACTGATAGCAGTTGGCCTTCTGCTCATAATGTGGTGACCTCGGTCCTCTTTGACATTGGCTTGTGCGAATGTGAGTTCTGTGAGAGCAGAGACAGTTTTAGTAAGTACCATACTAAGATAAGGCCATGCTGTGGACACGTACTAAATAATGATCGAATGAATGCAGAAATGGAAGAGTGAAAGAAACAGCGAAGGTTTTACATGTGTTGCTGTACACTTGTTATTATCATTAAATTAACTGTGTATGTGTGAGAGAGTGAGTGCTTGCACGCGTGCATGCTTGTTCACTTGTGTACCATGGCATGTGTGTGGAGGTCAGAAAACAACTTTCAGATTCTGTTCTCTTTTCCCACTGTGTGGCCCTTGGGATGGGCCTCAAGTGGCAAGTTCCTTACTTTACCTTGCTGAACCATCTCACTGGCCTAGGCTTGCACTGCTCTTACACTTTTATATCATGCCTGTGAACTACAAAGTGTTTTCCTAAACAGAGGTTTTAAAAATTAATTTTATAAGGATTTTTAAACTTTTGATCCTCTTGCAACATACTCTACTCGATAAAAATGTGGACAGACAAAAGAGAGTAGAAGTTTACTGCTTTCTGGCGCCATCAGTTTTATCAACGCTATTGCATTCTAGAGCTATTTGATGTACTTGACTAAATCATTAAAAGAATCAGCTTTCAGTATTCAAGAAATTTATATGTTAATATGTCATGATCAACGGCATATATATTTTAAATTTTCAAATGTATTAAGATTTTAACAACAACTGATAAAATATGGAAGTGGGCTGATGGCATTCTTTATCCTGATCATATATGAATGCTTACAATTTGTGAAATGTCTAAAGCAGTTCCCAGAAGCCCCTGGGAATATTGAGCATGAGGTGGCTGTCTGCCATTCCCTAAGGATTATCTGAGTTCCAAACCAGCCTTTCTTTCTTTGCAGGCTCTTTCAATATTTCTGCTCAACTCCTTCTTACTCTGGCATCACAGCGCTGGCATATTTTTTTTTTAATTTTTTCTTTTATATTTACTTAATGTGTATAGAGTGTTTTGCTTGGATATATATGTGCCTCTTATGTGCCTGCAGATGGTTGTGAGCCACCATGTGGGTGCTGGGAACTGAACCCAGGTCTTTTGGCAAGAACAGCTAAGTGCTGTTAAGTTGTCTTAGCCACAGAACCATCTCTCCAGCCCTCAGTGCTGCCCTCTTACACGACTTCTTTTGTGTCAAGGTTTCTCTAGCGAACTATCCTGAACACTCCTGGAAAAACACTCCAGCATCAAGTGCTGAAAATCCAAGTTCCGTATGTTACAGGAAAGGATGGAAGGAGGGAAGGTTGATGGTTCCCAGCTAGTGATTTCAGGTGAGAGGTGGACAGCTGTTTCAAGAAGGCTGTGCAGGCATGCTTTGGAAGAATGAAGAGTTAGTAGTGGGTGCTGGGCCAGGATGCTTTAAAACCAAATCCTAGACCTTCCACCTACTAGCTTTAAGGCTTCTATGTGCTAAACAAATCATTTTTTAAATAGTCCATTTGTAAAATGGGAAAGATAAGGCTAACATCTTTATAAAGTTTTGTGAGGGACTGGGTTATGTCATTCATGGTCTAGGCATGGCAGAGTGACTGGCACTTTAGGTGCTCACTGATCTGCACCACTGAAGATAAAATGAACCTTTACTTTATCCAGGATGGCGGGGGTCCCCCTCTGCCCCGCCGTGCAGTATACTCATTGCACTGTGCTTTGTGGGGCAAGTGTCGTGAGCATCAGCTGTCTGCTCATACACTGGTTTCTTCGAGACCTTGTCCCTCCTAGTTCGGCTAGTCATCACCACTGAGCTGCTCTTTCCTTCCTGATGTTAAAACTGTGAAAAAACAATCTATCTTCTCTGTTTCCACTGGCTGTTGACTGCAAGTCCATGTGGTGATAATGGACAGTTTCCCTTGGATGCACAGTAGCTACCTAGAAGGGTCATTTGGAGATCACTTTGAGAAGTAAAAATACTTAGAAATGCACCCTCTTATTAAATGGGTTTATGGAGGCAAATCATACTCATGGCAGCAATAAATAGCTTTCATTATTGCTAACACTATTTGCAAAAGCTCTGCCTCCCAGAGTCAGTACAGTGGTCCAAGCCTGAATTTCCCTGAATTTCCCTGAATTTCAGTTTGCAAAACTGGCCCATGGAAGGTGGAAGAAAGACTGTTTGAGGACCTCCCTTTCAGAATCTCTCTGTAGTCTGGAAGCATCCGTTAGAGGAATTCTCGTACTCTCAGACCTATGCCCCAGGCATTTGGTCATGCTTAGGTCATCTAATGAAAGAAAGGACAGAAACAAACACAGACTCTGGTAACAGTCAGCAAGGCCTCTGATGGCCAGGGTCTGCCCACACCCTGACAGGTTGAAGCTGCTGTTGAGGCAGTTCTGCCAATGCCTGCTCCAGTGTTGCCCTTCTCATACCCCACAGTGCCTGCTGGTCCTCTCCACGTGCCTGCATTGTCCTCACATGTCCATGTCACAACACAGCCAGCTATGGGAACGCAGGGCCTTGATCTTTGAATCCTCAGTGCTTCGGATAAGGTCTGAACCGTGGCAGTCAATCATGTTGAATAAGCTATACTATCACTATTACCAAGTGGGCTTAGTTCTTGAATGAAATCTCACTCTGGTTAAGCGAGGAAGACTAAAGTCCATGCCCCACACACCTGATCCTGTAAACCAGCGAAACTGGGTAGTGTTTCTGGATGGTCCCAAGAAACCAGGACTGTACCTCATCAGCAGGACACTTGCAGGACTGTTTACCTCCTAGTGGACACCATTGTTCTTTGTTTAGCTCAAGCTTGCCTTGGCGACTTGTTCTGGAAGAGGCTGAAGAAGTTTCACAGAGCCATATCCAGTGCTGGCTGAGGCAGAGTCAAGGCTGCACACACAATTTTGAGAGCACACAAATTTGGCTGTGTTCCTGGCTAGGGTCACACAGTGAATGTGGAACGAGGGATTCAGGGTTGGATCTTGCCTATGTTTTATCCAGATGTTACTATTAAGTGTGGCATAAAGATTTTCATTGCAGAGATGAAAGCAAAGAAAAAGACTAGATGGATATGGAGGTTTTTTTCCTCAATAAGATACTCTATTATTAAATTGTATTTTAGTGCAATGAAATATATGTGTAAAGGAATAATTAGGTTCCTGTTTGGACTTCAGAGTCCCTTTGGTAAAAATTCCTCTAGTCTGATTCCTACCATGTTGCCATCTCATTTTCCCCTCATCTATTTCCTGACTTCCCACCTACTTCAACATTAATATTGTACTTTTTCTTTTAATCTTGGCTGCTAAATCTAACCCATGTGGCCTGGGGCAAGCCACTTAGAGTTCCCATCACTTTCCCCCCAGCTGTAGAACAAGGGTAACACACTGACCTGCCTCAGGGGAGTATGGTGTGGATTAGCTCCTGTAATTAGCAGTTACTGTGCTCTGCATGCAGCAAGCAGGGTAGGAGTGCCACCATGATCACAGTGGCCAGGCTGCACTGTGCTCTAAAGCTATACTTGGGAATAACTGCTTGGCAAAGAGCTGACAACTGGAAGTTGCAAACTTTACACAGAAGCAATATTTCCAGTATTTTCCCCAAGCAATCATGAGTAAATTGCTCACTAGGGGTGGAAATGGTTTCCAGCCAGCTCTGCGCCCTCTGATGTGTGCACCCTGCGAAGCTCAGTCAATGCCAGGTAACTGATCCTTTGTACGGCTGCTGTTTAGTGCAGATGAAGAATTCAGAACTGTATAATTTGGACAGGGATGAAATTTCTGTGCAGTGATATGTATTAAAAGCAAATAACTTGTGCTTTCTTCAAAGCAACAGCTATAGAATCTATAATTTTTAATTATCCAGTGACAAAGACATCCGCATTTTTTAATGGGCAGAACATGTCATCATTAACAACTTGTACTAGGTTTCATTTTAGAAACCTGAAAAACCCTTATTCTTACAGGTAAATGGGAGTAACATTACAACCTGGAAAGCTATTTTAGGGAACCTACGAAAATAAGGGTTTAAGAATCAGTTTCCTAAACTGTTTTACTAGATTGTGGTAGGGGAAAATATGCATACATACAAACATACATACACACATATCCATGAATACATCCATGAAAATATACACAGATATACATGAAATAAACCTATTTTATATTTGGTAAGATGTATTTTTTTCTTCTAATGAATAAAATAGGCCAGAAAATACCGTTATATTAATTTGTATAAAATTCATATACATACCTACATATATGCATATATGTATATAATATGTGTGTATCTATATACACACATACACACCTGTCTATATCTAAGGTAGAACTACTATGATCTGAACTTTGGAAGTTAATCTCCGAATGCTATTTAAAGTAATAATGGGATCCACGATCTTTCTGGGGCTGAAAGGGAGGCTGCCTTCTGACCCCTTTGAAATCAGCGCTAATTTCTAAGTGCTAGGTCCCAAAGGCTGTCTGGTGCTGCAGCTGTAGGTCCTGGGAGGGCCAGAGGGCCTGGTGGGAAGAATATTTGGACTTATTTTTCTTTAGTTCCCCCTGGCAAGATTCTGGAAGTAGGAGCTTGCCTTTTGAGTGTGCATATCATATGCTGACAAGCACCACAACGTGAACAAACACAGGTTACGGGGTAGGTGGGCCTCTGAACGCAGGGAGAGGGCAGGGAGACCTTCCTTTTGGTGGCAGATCCAGGTGGTCTTGTTTAGCTTAGCTGAGGACAAAGGCGGCATTTAAAAATAGCCACTTCCTTCAGAGAAAAATGGTGCTCCATCAAGGTAGCTTTTTTTTTTTTAAATTTTTTTGAGGCGAAAGAATTACTCTAAATATGGCAAGGCAGACATAGTAAAAGTACTGACTTCTGTTTCTGTTTCTTTTCTTTTGAGATGAGGTGTTGTATAACCTAGACCAACCTTGCTGGCCTCCAACTTTCCAAATGCCTGTTCCTCTCGACTCGTGAGCTTACAGAGGGCTCCTTCCTGCAGTGTGCCTAATGTTCAGGGCTGCCACAGAGACAGCTTTTGTTCTATTTCAAAATAACAATGACATGGTTAAAAGTAAGAAATCAAATTGGGGATATAATTTTGTATAAAAGCTGCACTCGCCCCTAAATGCTGATTTCTTTGGGTTATTAAAAGATAGATTGGGGTGTTTCTATGATACCTGGCATGTACATTGGCACCTGGGAATTAACAGATGTCAAGCAAGGTTGAGGGACTGTGAACGTGCTCAGATAAGCGCTGGAATGCCAGCGGCAAGGCACTTCATATTCAGTCCCACAGAGATGACTGTACTGCGTTATCTGATGGATTTATCTTTGTTTATGTTGAGTGAAACCGGAAAGGAACTAAGTGTCTATTTACAATTTGATAAACATTCAACATAAATTAGAATTTTTAATTTCACTTATTAGTTTGGGGATATGAAAAGGAGGGATTTTTATTGCACACAAACTGCCATTAGGATGGAAGGATTAACTTCATGAAAAGGCCCCTAACTGCAAGAACAGAAATCCATTTTTATCTTAACTTATTCATGCCAGGGTTGGTCTTCAGAGGGGCTGCAACAGTGTCACCGTGTGCTAATACTGTTGTGTGACAACTTGTGCGAACGCTGACGTCATCAGGCCAAACTCGAAGTTTATTTATGTACAAGGATTTGTTCTAATCACCAATATTTGGAATGGTCTCCATTCTGCTATTATCTTTCCATAGAATGGCTCCAAAAATAGCTCACACGATTAATGACAACAACATAATTCCGGAGAGTCGCTACTCTGTATGTAGACATATATTGGCAATAAAAACCAGTCACTGAGTACCTTTCCCCGGTAGAGAATCTCTCCCTTTTCTCTGATTTTTAAAGGCTTCAGATCAATAACTGGAGTGACATTATTAACAGCTCCCTCAACACCTTGGCCAGCGCTAATATTAAATCCATTACACCTTCTGTTTGACATTTGCAGTACAGCAGATAGTGCTGTGGATACAGTCACATTGTCTGGGGACCGGGGCCGGATGTGAGCTTAGTGAGATGGTTTTCCTTGTCTAACTTCTGAATTCAGTTCATTGGTAGGAAATTGGAACCAATCTAAAACAAACAAAATAAAAACAAAACAAAAAACTCCAGCACAAATCAGATGATAAGTAATTCATA
>NW_026590701.1:670137-728327 GCF_907164565.1 Psammomys obesus
GATATCAGGACTTGAGTCCCTTTTCTATAGATGGAAGACTTGATCAAGTTACTGCTCACTGAAACAGACACACGTCAGCAATAATGTTGATTTCCATTTCCAGAAATGCTCTCCTGCTCCATCCCTTACGGCAGCTTTTGGGACCTAGAACAGGCATTGTAGGCAAGGAGCTTATGCCAACAGTTATCTCAGCCCACGAAATAGACTAGATTCTGCCTGAAACGTGAGACAAAACATGATAGCCTATGCTTTAGACAACCCGTGGTTAACCATGCTGCTACGGTCATTCTTCACCCCAAACACTGTCTCATATATTTTGCTAAATTGTCTAAATCCTAGTGTAGTATTGATTTCTCCTCCTACAAACTCACCCCATCCAATAAGCTACAAGAACCTCTTGTCCTCGCTGAGTTCTTTCCAAGCAGGGCCTGCGTCTATCGCTCCTGACAGAAGTCCTACGGCAGGCGCTGATTGCTATCTCATAGGAGGCAAACTGCTGGAGACAGAGGAAATTTCATTTTGAGGAGAGAAGTATGACACAGAGAGATGCTTGTGAGGTTGTATGAAAAAGCAGGTCACCAAAGGATGACTGTCAGGGTCTTATTTAGGAAAATATACAAAACAAAACCCAAGAAACATGCTCTTCCGAGCCTCCCATTTACACACATGCCTAGAGAAAGAGAGAGGAAATCTAGAAGGCTGTGTGGTGCATTAGCATGAATAATGGTTATTTCTAAATAGCACAGTCAGTATCGGTTGGTCTTTTCCACTTTCTCTTCTGCATATTCTGACGTTTTCATAATGACTATAAATTAATTTTACAAGTATAAAAGCTGTTATATTAACAAGGAAGAATGAGTAAAAAATACCATTTTATGATACAACCCAAGGAAAATTATTCTGTCTTTAAAACAGGAAATTTTTAGAGTTCCTCCAGGGTTTATAGGAGAAGCTGCTTCTCTGTTTACTAAGCATTTGGAAGGCACAACATTGAGATTTATGAAAAGAAGATAGGGTTCATAATCCCAAGCTGATAAGAGCAATGAAAAAGCACAGGACCCATCCACAAGGGGTGTATACAGGGCCTGGGCTCTCCTGCTGTCAGAGCTCAAGGGAGAAAAGAAATGACGGCCTGCTGGGTGGTGAAGAGCAGTCTCTTTTGGGATATTCCCCACCTCCCCCCAAAGACACTCTGGAATAGCAGAGCTTTTAAGACCAGAGTACCATTTCTTTTTCTAATGCTTGACTTAGATTTTCTCTAAAGGAAATAATATATTTACTAAACTATCTATTAATGTGCACACATATAAAATATTAATTTGGGTTTGCTGTCAAGTCAATAGATTGCTGCTTCCCCCTCCCCCCGCCTCACCCCATTATCTTGAGACTGATTCTAGACAAGACAATCAGAGAGTTGGCAGCTTAGAGAGACAAAATTCCTATCATGGCAGTGTCGCTGCCTTGAAATAGCTTTAGTCACTTACTTCCTTTTATTATAATGCCAAGTGTTACTTAGATTTTAGTCATTTAGTAATGCTGCACTGCACGCATCAGGGCATCTGAAAAATTCCTTACTCACCAGTCCTTTCATTTCCATAATAACCAACTATTGATATTCTTTTTCCAAACAAATTTCGCTACTACCTAGAAAGGAATCTGTGTTTTGTCAGAGTTTGGAAGATTACTGGGCAATGGACAAGTGTTTTCAAAAATGTTCCATCATGTTATTAAGAATTAGGAAATCTTGTTGAAAATGTCAGCTTTTTAGAAACATAAGCAGCTTTGGAATGTAGGGCCTGATGGGCCCTGTTAAGGTAATTCCCTTGAAGTAATCACATGCGTTAGTGAAGGTATTTCATTCCAGGTAGCACCCTATGGTGCCATTCAGTATTTGAGCAGGCGATCTAATTGCATTTTCAAGCCCAACTGGAAGACAACCAAATACTGTAGACATGCAGGGCTAAGAGAGATTGGCATTCCCTAATGGTGGGAGTCACACTCACCATCTTGGAAGAGAGCCCTCTCTTACACGGGCAGAGCTGATGGGCACTAGTTCTTAGGTGGTGGGAAAAGCAGAGTTTCATGCATGCTAGTGAGAATGGCCACAGGAAGGACAAGTCAATACTTTTCAATCAGATGTTGATATGAATGATAGAGTAGGTCTGAAGGGAAAGCATGGATATGAGTGCAGGAGTGAATCCCTTTCATAAGGCCAGCTGTGTTCTCCAGTTGTCTAGAGCGAATAAGAAGTGAGAACAGAGCTCTGCTAGGGGGCCAAGAGCTGTTCCAGGCATATTAGAGCTCTATAGAGGGCATCGAATTTATAAAAAAAAAACTTTTTTTTTTTTTAGAATATTTATCTGGATTTGTTGTGTGCCCTAGCAGAACCAGTTGAGAGCTATTTTAACCTTAGGTTGCATTAACAAACTCTCATTCTCTAAACTGAAAAGGTGACAGTTCTCTGAAATAATCATCAGACACCTACAGAGCTGTGTTCAGTTCTCATAGGCTTATATATATATTGGAAGAAGGTCGACAACAAACTCGGCCTAGTCAGGGTAGGGAGCTGTGGCTGACGGGGTTCTAAGGAGGATACTGGTGCATGGGCAGTGGTTGTGAGGCTGCAGTCTAGCCTGGAAGCGGAAAGAAAGGAGGGTGTGCTGTACGCATATGGCTTAGTTGAGTATCTACACAGGAAGGCTAGTGTGATCTGAAACACTGTTTAAGAGAGGGTAAAGCTGCAGTAAAGGAGACCTAGGACTAACTTTCAAACCAGGTCTAACTTTCCTCAGCAAACGCTCTGCAGCAGAGGTGGACAGCTTTGCCAGCGCACTGGCTTCATACCAGAATCACTTCCCAGGGGTAAAAAGGACACCTGTTGGTGTTGACGCTGTCACTACTTTATTAAAGGACTGACAGGACCATGAAGTCAACTTTGTGACTCACAGAAACAGAATCCATTTCCCCAAGATCTTCCGTTAAACAACAGCTTTTCAATTTAAATTCCTTTACACCCAGTCATGAGGAATCAAGGCTCCCTTAGCCATTTTTAGAACAAGTGAGCAGAAAGCCCTTCTCATATGCTGCTTCTCATGTACACACAGCTAGGAATGCTCTAACAATGAAAAAACAGTGTCAATTATCTAGCTGACATACCCATTCAGTAAAGCCAGTGAGCTATGGTATAAAGGATATCTGACTTCCCCCAGAAAGTTATTTTCATTTTAAAGGGTAAAGAATGGTCTTAAATGCTTTCTTTTCTCATGTTGGTGAGGACAGCCACCAACACTATGAGTAATGGACATCCTGGGGTTCCCTTAACTTCCATGGGAAAACATGGATTTGGTTCTATATGGAGTTAAAACATTTCCAAGAGAGGCAATATTTTTTTCCCTGTGAATACACACACTGTGATTAGTTCTAGGCAGAAAAAATATTTTCCTGAAATAGTAGTTATTTTAATATTAATCTTAAGGCAGGGTTTTTCATTTTCCTCTCTAATATAATGCCTTTGTGTTGCAAATTCTGATTTAAAACTACAGATCAAGTATTTTTAAATGCAGGCATCTTTGAAAAGTGCAAAATAACTTCTCAAGTAAGCAAATAAAACTTTGCACTTGAAATCAGGCTTTGATTCATTAAAAATCTTAAACTTCTCATGAGAAAAATTAACATTTAAACCACTGCTGCTTGGCCAAGCACTCCACCACACAAGAATATGAAATATCTCCTTTAAAAAAGTACAAAAAGGACAAAACCACAAATGTGGAACTTCAATTAATTTAAAGCCCCAATCAGCAAAGAATAAATCCTTCGCAGATCTAATTACCAGCGCTCTCGGAAGACCCGGGCCGACCAGCCAATCTTCCCCGTGTTTGAACAGCTTGATGAACTAGGGGACTGATGGATATCAAGTCATTTTGTTTAATTTATAAATGGATTTTCCCCTAATACTTAAATTATCATCAGTACAACACAATGAAAATGGGAACATTCTGAATGCAAAGTCTATAAGAGTCCTGGAAGGAATCCCAATGAGGAATGTCACCTCTGTTCATTCCTCTATACAATTGATCTAATTAAATACTGAGGGTGGAAAGGCGGTTTAAAATGTAGCCAGTTCTGTTTTCTTTGTAGCCTTAATTTATCTGTTCACATCTTTCAAGTACCTTCTGATGCTTAAAAAAAAAAAAAAAAAGAAAGAAAGAAAAAAAGGAAAAAAAATAACATTTCTGTAAATCCCTAATATTTTAATTCTCTACAAGGTAATATTCAAGATGCCTCTGCCAGAGGGAAGGTTTTTGCTGAATAATAAATAAATGTGTGAGAATAAAGGGGAGAGAGTGTTTCAAACCAGCAGATCTCCTAGTAATTTGAAAGAGAAACTGGAGGAGTTCATACCTTCTAGTTGTATTGTTCAACTGAAATGAGATCTCTGGATTACACTTATTAAAACGTCTCCTTATTTTCAAACCTCCTCCTTATTTAATTACTGCAGGGGGCAGAAACCTGCATGGAATTGTGAATACCCTGAGCCCTATTTCTCGTCTCTCCACACGGGCACCTCGAGCGCACATTCCGCGCTGGCCCTGCCCACCAACCACCAATTGCAAACACATTGGCTTTGCAATTCCCACCTGGCTCAGGGGTCTCTGATTGAGAGGAGGAAGATGCTGAACTGGCCGCATCCTCGGTGGTGCCCTGTGAGAGGAGACCCCGCCCCGGTGGGAGCTTCATGCCCAGCTGCTCTGCCATCTCCACGTGGTCCCCAGGGTGGACGTAGTCGAAGACGCTGCTGCCCGTCAGCTCCACCTGGAGAGGGAGAGAAGCGGAGACACATGTCACGGTCTTTTCCATGTTCAGCGCAGTAGCACAGTTGACACAGATTCTGAGAAGGGGAGGAAACACGTGCCCCAGAAGCAAGTTTCGCTCCATTTTAAGATGCTTCAGGATTCTTGGACGAGAAAGAATGTTTTTTCACATAGACTTATTTAGCAATTGTTTAGCCCAGTTTTTTCCCCCATACAGTGTTGTTTGCATAGAGCCAAAACGTTGTGTGAAATGTGGACAAGCCTGCCTTGCGTTCAGCTGTTTTATCCACGCATCATCAAATACTTGTATGTTTGGTGTCAACTGGATGATTGACTGAGTCCTACAGTTTTCATGCTGAGAAGTTTGTGCTTTGTATAAAAACAGTTACAGAAACAGCCAGAGATAGCAGGCGAGTATTTCTTTTAAATACATAGATTTCTGAGATTTTTTTTAAAAAAAATACACATCCTTTTATTTCTATGTAAATTTAAATGTATGAAGTGCCACTTGCAAATATATGCAAAGGCATAATGTTTTCATTAAATATCACTCATTAGCTCTGTAATCATATGGAGAATTTTCCATGCAAAAGAGGTCAGCTGGGGTCTGAAGCAGCCATTTTTTTCTGCTGGTATCAGCTTGTTTTTGCCTTCAATCTAATAAAATACGTGGTAGAAAGCTCCTTGAGGGCTTTAAAAACTGTTTTATTTTGTCTTTGAATGAGGCTGCCTTCAAGTACAGAGGATGAATATGAAGTATCAGAAGAGAGGCCTGAATATTTCCGTGCTGTCAGACATGGCTTCTATGATCGGGTCACCTGCTTCTGGTGGGGGTAGCTGTTGCTGGCAAGGACTGGCCTTACCTTTAAACTCTCAGAATGCTCAGACTTTCATCTCTTCCTGAGGCCTGTTGTATGGTCCTAACAGAATGTCCTTGCACTGTAGGTACTATAGCAGGGGTAGGCATGTCAGCAAGAAAAAGCTGTCCCTGGGTCACTAATGGGCTTTCCTGTCCTTTGCAGTGTGATGGGCTCAGGCCACCTGTGGTGTGCCAGGGAAGTTCCCAGAGCTTCCAGTTTGTTGATGTGCGTATTCATGTAACCCCCCCCCCCCACCTCATTTCTCTTTCCTGTGTAATAGGCAGCATCTCTCTAAACTCTACCAAATTTCCCCTGCTGGGAAGGAGGGGAAGGAGGGGGACAGACTGTCACGGTCATTATCCTCAGTGCTCCAGTAAGAGGATCACATCTACTTGCGCACGCCATTTGATTAAAATCTTAACAGGCTACACATCTTCAACATCTATCAATTAGCAGAGGCATAACCAGAAAAAGAGAAGGGAAATCAAGTTTGGGTAATAGCTCTTCCCAAAGAAGGCTCGCCCAACTTTTACCGAAAATGAGGTACTTTCTGCAGCTATTAAATTATACTCTCCTACTTTACTCAGCAACTGACTATATCATCTTACAGTCCCTATTTCTTTCAGTTGGTGCTGTGACAGAGAGCACACTGGGATTCACAGTGATCAGCTCCTGCCCTCTGGGAGGGAGAGATTACATGCAAATAATCCCTCTAATGTGCGCCTTGCTTCTAAGTACTTCACACAGCAATAAATGGGTAAACTGACTTTGTGCAATTAAGAAATTAAATGAAACTAATAAAGTGTGTGTTTTAATATTTCTTGATGGTTATTTTGTTTGGGGATTAGAGGAGATGAGGAAGTCACTCCCTGCACATAGGGACCAATCACAGCACTCTACTCTTCTTACAGTGTTTCCCCGTAATATTTCTGTGGATCTTCACACACACCACAGATTGTGATGAGATGAAAACCCCAGGGAACTATTTTCAGGGTGTTGATTATTGGCTATTCATGTGAGCCAGCCCTACAGAGAAGTAGCCAAGGTCCCTATGACTTGCTCTCCCTGGAGATAATAGATCTTCCCTTCCGGAGAAGCTGTTTCCTGCTATGGGGAGGGATGTTAGTCACAGCATGCCCTGTTGTACATAGCGGCAAGAATCCTCTCCTTCAGGGTCCTCATGGAGTTCTACAGAGAAAACCCAATATTGGGGCTAGAGGATAGCTTAGCAGTCAAGAACACCGCCTGCCCTTGGAGGGGCTTGAGTTCAAGACCCAGCTCTTCTGTGTGGCAACTTTCAGAGGGATCTGATGTTCTCTTGTGGACTTTGTGGTTTCTGCACCATCCTCTCACATACATATACAATTAAAAATAAAATGAAAGCCTGAAGAGTAAAACCCAAAATGGATGGTGAAGTTGGCACTGAGGACTTAACACAGCACAGCCTCCATGCATGTGCCGTGGCCGGGGCTATAGGTACAGCAGACAGCACAGGTATATGCCTTGGAGTTAGGACCTAAATTTGAGATCAGACGGTTTCCCTCCACAGCTGGTGACCTTGGACAGTTCCTGCATCCTCCTTGTCTCCAGTCTTCCGGTGCAAAGCTGGCAGCTAGCTGCTATGGGGGACAATAGGTACCTCTCACAGTGCCTCCCTCAATGCTGGTGCTCAGGAATAATGCAGGCTCTGGCCTTTAGAGCAAGGAGAAGACAAGTCATGGCTTACTTGTCCCAGAGCTCTATTTTGAAAATCCAGTGAAACCATGCAGGAGAACACCATGTGAGAAAAATAAAACCCTCTAAAAAAGTCCTACTCTTGAGCTGGCAAGGTAGCTTAGTGGGTGGAGGCACTTCCTGCCAAGCCTGACAATCGGAGTTTGGTCCCCAGAAATCACAGGGTGGAAGACAGGAACTGATCTCTGCATGTTGTTGTCTGACCTTTAATGTATGTCATGGCATGGAACTGCACAGACAGACAGACAGACTGACTGACGGATGCATGCACACACATGGAGAGTAAATAAAAGGCCTACTCCTGTTACTGTTTGTTGGATAAAAGCAAATGAATAGATATTCCAATATAGTTTAGGCTTGTGTAGTCACATTGGGACATCATTTCAGCCAGCAGGGAGCTCAACAAGAGTGTTGAGTTGCCTTATGAGATGTAAGTATAAGTACTAGAATAATAGCATTATTAGCTCTCTACTCTGAGAATGTGCTCTTCCCTCTGGCACAAGATCTCACTATCTAGCTTTTGACTCTCCTGAACTCCCAGATGCCAATAATGTCAGCCTAGAAACTGTGGTGCTCTTCTACCTGCCACTACCTCCAAAGTGCCAGGATTCACAGGTGTGCATTACTAGGCCTGCATACTTTGCTTTGTCTCACGGAGTCTTCCAAACTGCTACACTCACCCCCTTTCAAAGAAGAAGAATCTGAATAGTGGAAAGGGCTAGTGGGTGAGAGAGAATTTGGTTAAATATGTTTCAGTAGCTCTCATTTCTCAAGTGGCATTCGTAGCCCCATGGGCTGAGCAAGGGGCTCTGACACCTTCTGTCCTTCATGCCTGATTGTGTGCACACGTAGTTCTCAGGAAGGGGAAAGGCAACCTTCTAGTCTCTTGGGACTCAGGATGCTTTGTAGCTGGACCTAAGGAAAGCATAGGAGGCTGGCTCTCTACACCAGACATGGCAACAGACAGCGGGCAACTTAACATACACCTCGAGTCTCCAAGAGTGCTACCTGTTCTAGCCCCCACACGTTACATTCACCTGACAGTTCCGGGAGCCGCCTCCGGGGCACTATGGGTTACAATTGGAAGAGACTTTTTAAAAGTATTTATTTATTTATTTATTTATTTATTTATTTATTTATTTATTTATTTATTACAGTTTATTCACTTTGTATCCCAGCTGTAGCCCCTTCCCTAATCCCCCCCCAATCCAACCCTCCCTCTCTCTCCTCCTCCCATGCCCCTCCCCCAGTCCACTGATAAGGGAGGTCCTCCTCCTCTTCCATCTGACCCTAGCCTTTTAGGTCTCATCAGGACTGTCTGCATTGTCTCCTCTGTGGCCTGGCAAGGCTGCTTCCCTCTGAGCGGGAGGTGATCAAAGAGCCAGCCACTGAGTTCATGTTGGAGACAGTCCCTGTTCCCCTTACTAGGGAACCCACTTGGAGACTGAGCTGCTATGGGCTACATCTGTGCAGGGCTTCCAGGTTATCTCCATGAATGGTCTTTTCTGAGACTGATACTCCAACTATAGAAGAATCTTTTTGAAAATTACCTATTATGACCCCCAACTTTAATTGGCAAAATCACAGTTCTTAGAAGTTGAAATGCTTTTATTCAAGTTTGTCCAGATGCTTAGGGCTAGAAGGAGGCTTTAAGCCCAACTGGCAAACCCATACTCTACCACTTTCTAAGCCAAAACCTTATTTTTTTTTCTTATGAAGACTGACCTGGCAGGACAGACTAAATTCATGTTTACTGACACCAACTTCTATTTTTAAAACAGAAATCAAGACTGGGGACTTTGGTTTGTTACCCGATGAGTAGACATTACTTCATGTTAGTTTTGAGTAAGAAAAATAAGTCAAACTCCAATCCAATGCCAGTGGGATATCTTCAAACACCCAGTTACTAATTCTTCTCAAACTTTCGCCCACTTTATCTGTTTCATCTTGCTCATCTATCACAGGTGTTTGTTGACTAAAAAGTGTAGAGAGTTAAATCTAAAACAAGATCATTTGATCTATGAGTAACTTGATCCAGCTTAAATTTCTTCTCCATGTGTTCCTGCTGGCACTATGATTGTGGTACATTAATCTGTAAAATGTGTTACAATATAGCGCCATAATGTTTTTGTTCCCAGTAAACCCTTGCCAGGTACATTAACAACTATGTCCCCTTTTATAGGCCTAACTGAATTTGACTGAGGATAGAATTATACAAGTGGGAAAGTCAGGTTTTGAGAATTTTTTTTAAGAGTCTAGTGTTCATCTTCTTCTACCCATTTTGATTCCAGTCTAAGGCAGAGTATCAGTTAGATGGCTAGTTCCCAGCTTTCACACTCCATGTCCTCATTGTCTGCATTAAATAAGACACATTCTATTAAAATTATTAACAGTCCTTTCAGATCACAAAGAGAGGAAACCTGGAATCATTTCATCTGGTATGACAAGTTGGTTGTAGTTTCGTCCTTCATTAGGATCGTCACAAAGGAAAATGGTAGCCTTTACCCTTAGCAGTATCTTCTGATTGGCTCAAAATGTCATTTTAGGCATATTTAATTACCTCTTTATTTTATAGTAAGTTCAGTTACCGGGTATGGTGGTTCTGTTTGACTAACTCAGGAAACAGACGGAGAGTCTTTGAATGGCTCTCTGAGCTCAAGAAGAAGAAAGAGGCATGACTGTTTCTACTTTTGATCAGTAGGTCTAAATTTACCCCCAACTGAGAGATGCTTTTTTGCTGTCCCTGTTTTGTTATTGTTGGTTTTGAGACAGGAGCTGTCTGGTTCAGAGTGGTGCTGAACTCATAACCTTCCTGCCTTCGCCTATGTAGTGTTCATATTACAGGCATGTAACATCATGGGTGGGGTGAGTAATGCCAGAAGAGGAAGAGCGTGCATCACTGAACAACAGCAACAACTGAGAGTATCGGCGGTAGCAGATAGATAACGGCAACAAACAACCAAATCTGGAGATCTCATTAAAAAATATTTTAGCTTTATTTTATATGCATTGGTGTTTTGCCTGCATGTATGTCCATATGTCCATGTGACTGTGACAGATCTTAGAGTTACAGACAGTTCTGAGCTGCCATGTGGGTACTGGGATTTGAACTAGGATCCTCTGGGAGAGCAGTCACCATCCTTAACCACTGAGCCATCTCTCCAACTTGAGGTCTCATTTTGTTCAAACTCTTTCTTCCTAAATATACGTACTCAATGCTCCAGGGTAAACCACAGCCCACAGTCACACTAACCTACACAGCGTTTCCTCAAATGTATTTCATGATCTAGTAGCTTGCATGTAATTTTCACACTGGACAGGGTTGATTTTGTAACTGCAGTTTTGTGGAAAATTGTAAATATATCATACAGTGGTTTGAGTTGATTTTTTCCATATGGGGTCATGTACCCTGTTATAGCTAAGATAAAGGACTAATTTATCTTTTCAAAGATAAATTAAGCATCAAGCAAACACATCAATAGCCATGGCTTAATCCCCTGGAGTGAGCAATGTGCTTCTCAGCTATAGCAGTGTTCTGATAGGGCTCCTCATGAGTGCAAGGCCTTTTTGCCTGAGAAAGTTTGGTACATGTGAGGGACCATCAGTGATAGTAAATCCCCCCCATTGCGATCAGACTGTTTTAAGCCCATGCTTCAGGTATTTCTTTCTTTAAAAATCTTTCGTCTTAGAAATGATGCAGGGTTGATTTTTTATTCTATAAGAAACAGTTTTCAAGGCCTATCATTTAAGGTGGAGTGCCATAACTCTTTTGGAGTTACCTTAAACACTTAAAATATGTCTTGAGGGCGTTGTAGCGCTGATGACTGGTGGTCCTCTCCACTGGCTTTCTCCACTCCTGCCCACTCTGCAAGTCACCCCGAGAGAGCATACGCTGGCGGCAGGTGGCTTAGAAGCTGTCTCATAGGGTAAGCTAGCAGCTCTACCAACAGACCTTGACATCGTGGTTAGAAAATCCTGACCCAGGATAAGGTAGAAATTGTATCTCACCCCAGCAGGTTAGGATTTGCAGTTTTTTGGGGGGTCACATTTGTGTTATTGAAGGATAATAAAGTGATAAGGGAATAAAATATAATAAGATATGATAGCTTGATTAGCATAGGTTTTCTTTGGATTTACTGGTATCTTAATGCCATCTTCATAACTTCCTACATATTGCAGAACTCTACTGAATATTTATGAACTGTTTTGACAGAAAGTTGATGTTCTTTACTGCTCTGTCTCATTCTATGTATTTGCTGACTTATCTGAAAGGAAAAAAAAAAAACGCATAAAAGCCTTGGGTCTGTTACAGAAATACGTGTATAAATTAGTAGAACAAGAAGAAAGAAAGGTTCTGTATCAGAACGATGAGGCGGGATGAAAAACCTTTCCGTGTCATCAAATAAGAAAATGAACTCGCTCTGTTCAGAGATACGTTACCAGGGTTTTTGCTCAGAGTGTGAGCTGAAAGATACCACGTCCTGTGTTTATTTTATCTTCAGAAATAAACATTTCGGTTCCTGTGGGAATTGGTGAGACCAACTACATTTTATTTTTGTTTTTTTATTCACTTTTCTGTAACCCCTAGAATGACTAACCAGAGTCTGCAGCAGCAGCACCGGGACCTTTGTAAACCCGTTCTGAACCTGGTAGGAAGGGCCAGCGAAATGCCAGGGTGCCCCTCATCCTCAGGGTGAACAAGGGTCCCACGACTGCCACAGAAGTGGAATGAAAGAACACACAGCAAGCCGCGAGCACGCACTCAGACTGCCACGTTGGCGCTGGACCCCCGTTCCTGACGGGTAAACTGATCAGTCCATAATTAACATGGATCGCTAAATAGTCACAAAAGCTCCACGTGCGATTCTGCAAAGTCAAGATCTCAACTGAACGGTCTTACTTAAATCGTTACAGAAATGGTCTCAATGTAAAATAAACAACAGGCTCCTTGAGACTGTTCCATGTCTCACCCCATCAGTGACATGCTGCATTTAAAGCCCTCCTCATCATGGCTCATGTGTGCTGATGTCACAGCACATTTCAGAAGCAGGGGTCTCAGGATAGTTTGGGTATGTCATAGGCTTTCCCTGTCAATAAGAGGCACCAGCTAGAAGAGATCTGATTTCCTTAACACCAAGTGGTCACTCCACCCAGGAGAATGAGCCCAGAGATTTGTGACGGTGACTAAATCAGGGTTGTTTAAAACCTGTTTTACAAGGTCCCCAGAGTTTTGAAGCTTTAAAGGGTCTGCAGGGTAGAAAAGGCCAACTTTTCAGTGTTTATCACAGCACTGGGGGTTGGGGGAAAGGTAGAGGTGGGGTGGGGAGGAGCGGGTACCAAGGGAGGTTACATCACAGAGGAGAGTGAAATGTTGCCAAGAAGAAAGCATTAGTAGCTGGAGTCAACACCTCTTTCCTGAAGATCAGATGGGTACTCAGATGTCACATTGGAAGTGTCTTCATTACCTTTTGGTAGTAAGGAGACCAATCAACATGAGATACTTGATATTGGCATAGTTAATCCATTATCCTCAAATTTTACATGCTTCGCAGTTTGCCATTTAAATCAGGATTCACTTTGCAAAGCCAGACTTTACTATCTTTGCATCTCAAGGTTTAACTATTTTTTTTATTATTCTCATAGTTAATTTTTGCCCTACACCTTTTTTGATCATATGAACAACAGAAAAAAGAAAAAAAAACCCGTAAGATTGAAATTTAATAGACCTTTCAGTTCGGAGAACAGTAACTGGATTAGGGAAACTACAATAATTCTGGGCTTGAGTTTTCTATGTATTTTAAGAATTCATACAAAGCAGTTTTTATTTTATTCTAGTCACAGTAAAACAGCATGGCTTATATGACTAAAACCTTGGGCACGGTTAATGCACACAGATAATAATCACATAAACCGTGATAAATAATAAAATGCACTCCAACAATCTAATTAATCATTCTTGAGTTTTTACAGGGACACTCTGTGAAGGGTTGCCAACGGCATTCATCCCTCGCTAAGAGTTCAGGCATAATGTTTAAGGGATATTGAAGAAAAAGAGAGGAAAAAGGGGAAAAATGAGACCAACAAAACACAGTGACAGAAATCTAACCATAAAAGCAGAGCAGAGTGATTTATTCTTACATGTAGAGAAAACAGCCCAAAAGGTGGCTCCAGCTCAGCTGATACCTTGGTTCGAAGGCTGGATCAACATGCACATGTCATAGGCTCTCTGCTTAAAATAACTGAGCATTCATCCTTTCCATGCCTGTCTGAAAAGTTTCCAAAAACCTCGCTTTCAAGAAAACGCAAGGCATACCTAAGTATTTTTGTCACTGGAGAAAGTGAATTGATGGTTAAGTCACATCAAGAAACTTGAGTGTTAACCGGAAAGAAAAAAAATCCTCTGTGTGGTGAACAGTTATTGACCCTTCTGGAGCCTTCTTTGTTGATGTATTTAGGCAACTCTTGCAAAGCTCCTGGATGTCTGCGGGAACCGTGACACTTGTACATCTTTCCTATGACTACGTTTTGGCAGATCTAACCCTCTGTGGCCATGGAGGCTATTCTCTCTGATGTGGGCAGTACCCAGAGCCTCTCCAGGTGCTGTTTTACAGGAATAAACCAAAGCCACACATGTTTAACGACGGGCTGTGAGTCGGTCTTGTTACAGTGTGGAGTATAAATAGAACTGGTCAGCGCAGAGCGAGGAAGGAATGAGTCATCCCAGAAGCGGATAGGTGTGTGTGTGTTCTTAAGATACCCATGAGGGCACTGGTGTGTGTGAGGGAAAGTGTGTCCTTTTGAGACCTCAATGTGCTATCTTACCAGAAAAACATGCTAGTTATACATGATTAGTTTGGCATTTTATCTAGGGTTTTAATCTTATAGTCACTTATGCCATTTATTCTTGAATTTTCACAAGAGCCATGCTGCCCGATATGGTAGCTGCACTCTTGTAATTTGGCTGCTTTTGAACTATAATGAATAGGTAAGTGTAAAATTAGTACCAGGTCCTAAAGATTTAGAATAGGAAAAAAAAGGGTGGGGTTGCTGAATATCACAAAATTAAAAGTAATCTGATTTTTAAAAAGTGGCTATTAGAACATTTTAAATTACACATGGGTTTGCAATGCTTCTGTTGGAACACAAATCTGTGGAGTAAAACATGACGCACCAGACAACCATGAAAATAACAGGAAAGACAGAAGAGGTAGAAGAACAACAGAAACGGAAATGCTGTTCAAAGAAAAGAAGTGAACTTGTAGAGCTAATCAGTTAATCAGATTTTATTGATCACTTCTTTATGGAGGAAAAGGCATTACAATTAAATACTCGCCCCCAAGGAGCTTATGATGTACTATGAAGAGATAAGATACGGACCTGTGGAGTAAAAGGATCTGACCAAAGCATGCGTATGTGACAAAAGCATGTAGTATGTGATTAATTTGTGATATGAGAATTTTAAGTCACTGCTATGTAAATCTCTCCAGATCCCTCCAGCATTTCCCAAAAAGTGGGACTCTGGGCTCCTAGATACTCCAGCTCTATGCATCTGGAGTAGAGTCCAACATTCTTCATTTTAAGAAGCTCCTGGGTTATATGGATATAGTTTATCCATGATCCAAAGTTGTATGGATGTATCCTGAGGTGCCTGTGAACTAAAAACATCTGGGACAGCAAACACCTGTCCTGGTCATACACAGAAAGCAGAGTTGTGTTAGATAGCAAAGCTGAGAGCATTTGACAAGAGCGGGAGCTGGTTCTAAGGTGCTTAGAAAGGTGAAACTGAGTATTGGGATAAGCCGAGGATACTGGGAAAGCGTCACAGAGGGCTTCAATAAACACGTGTTTGATTTTGGCCCCAAGGTGAAGGATGTATGACATTGTTCATTCCCCTTCCCTTTTTTTAAATACTGAACAGTGTTGTGTAATCACCTATAGGAACTTTTAAATTTTTCTTCTCAAATCTGCACCTCAGTGACAACTGTCCTATTGTAGACTGAGACTAAAACACCAGCTTACAGCTTGGATCGCTTATCTGTTTCCTTATCTGACATGCTTAGAGACAGTCAGTCTCTGATAGATGTTCTTCCTCTCATGGGGTGAGCACAAAATACATGGCACACTTTGGCATATTTAATTTAGTTTCTTCCATTTCTAGGCAGAGTTCAGTGGGCTTGATGTCTTTTTGCCTCACCATGAGTCTAGTCAGAGAGATGTGACTCAGTCTATGTTGCTGGGACAAGCACAAAACTCGAAGAAGAGTAAACCGCCATCTCACCTCACTTCTCTGTGTTCTATTGATGGAGGTGCAGCCCACTAACCAAAAAGTTCCTTCAGGTTTTGTTTTAGATTATGAAGCAACAGCAAGTGTCCACAGATCCTAGTTTCCTAGGCCACACACCAGCATGCTAGGAATTAACAGGATAAATCACCCATACTCTATTGCTATATAGATTTGAATTTAATTTATGAATTCTTCTTGACAAGTTTTATACACAGTCATCTAAACCTTCAAATTTTACCATACCCTATCATCTTTGCTTTAAAAGCCAATAGAAGAGCAAAAACTACATTGGTTGAGAAAGGTTGGGGGTGGGTGTGAAGGGAAGGGTAAAAACTTATCAAAAGTAAAATTGGATTAAGAGTCAATCAAAATCCAACTGTGAATTTATCATTTCAATGAATTTCAATGAATGGTTTAAAATCTGTTTGAAATCTATTTGAAAATGAATATGTAATAATATAGACATATCTCCTTTCAAAGCCAGTATTGTCAGATGTATTCTAGGCATTATAATTCATGAACAGAGTAGATGACTATTTGAAAAGTATTAAAATGAGCTGACTTTTCAATACAAGTGTCTTCACAATAAGTTTTTCTATTCTGGGCAATTCAGAAATGTAGACAATTGTGGTAGAAAAATAATGTGTATTGTAATATTCATTGTACAGTAGTAGTTTAGTAAGTGGCAATTCTGGACATTACAAGAGACACAAGGATTATTTTCTGTGATTGCACAGAGGGTACTTGGATTTCTTGTGAAGCTTTTGCATTGGAAATGAGATTCATCAGTCTGAACAGGGCAGGGTTAGAGCCCTTAGCAACATGCTTATTTTGTAGAAGGTCACTCAATAATAACTTCCTCTGCCCTCCAAGCTTATTAAGACTGACTGGCATATATTAATGAAAACACCTGATTCTCCAACCATAAAACCCAGACAAAGACTTTATTTTAATATTAAGGAAGGAACCCTTAATTAGCAGGGTTTCAAAAATGTCAGCTTCTTCTATTAGCTGTTCTGGTCCATCAAAGCCATAATCCCTACTGTCAAATTTCATCACATGATAGACAGTTTGCCTGGCTGCCTTTTTTTCCCTTTACTGATCATACTGACTGAAGCTTTTACTCTTTTATTATTATTATTTTTATTTTGCTGTCACACTTAACAACTCATTGTGTATTTGCCTGCTATGCTCTTGATTTTACTTTTGCTTTCAGAGTCTTACATGACAATTAAAAAGGGTGGGGTGGGAGACATTTTAGAAACACAAGTATTACACGTGAATACATTCTTAGATGTATAATTAAGGGCTCTTGGAAGACCTGGACTTGCTTATATTGATTGTCTTCAAGAGTATGTAAATGCTGCTCTGAAAATACAGATAAATAAAACAGCCTCACGGATGATTTCCTTTTTTTTTTTTTCTTAAATGTGTCAAGAGAAGAGGAGAATTCTGGGGAAGAACCTGGTATCTTTGAAGATAAGTGATCATCCGCTTGACCATCAGCATACTTGCCTACTGCAGGGGAATCATTAGCACACAGATGGTTTCGCACTGCCCTTCACAAGACAAAATGAGTACATCTAGCAGGGCAGAACAAATACACAGCTCTTAAAGTATTTGTGGTTTTAATCTGATTCAAAACACTGGCTGTTGATTAAACCCTTTTTGCAAATGGAAAAGTTCATGCTGTCCATACTGAAAGGAATACAAAAACAGAAAATAAAACCAAGACAAGGATGAATCAAGGGTTCATGGGCACTGTTGACAGAGACACCAACACAGCTTGCTCTTTGTCGTAAATGAACAGGGAGACCTCAGCCATAATGGACACCGTGTTTAGAAGTTGGAGCCTGATCTGATGGACGTATCTTAGAGACTTACACTTAGCTGCCAGAAACCCATTCTCCATGAGGGTTGGGGACTTCAGCAGAGAACAGTATGGTTTCTTAGCTCACCTGTTCTTCATGGAATGGGCAAAATAATGAGCAATCTAGTTTATGATTTCTGTTGATTTTTCTTTTTTTAAACAGCAGATACTTAGTCCTTGTCCTCCTTTTTTTCGTTAGCATGACTTGCAACACTCATTTGTGTAGCATCCCAGAGCCCTTCTGGCTGATGTGGATTAAGAGTCTTTAAAACGCTGCCTCCTACAGTTTGCATGTATTTTACTTATCTGACCCATTTCTTCCAAGTGGAATGCCAATTCCTCTCCAAGTTTTAGCTCTGAGAGGAGCTGGACTGGTTATTCCCCATGTAAAATGTTCAGAGTTTTCATGTTAACGAAGTCCACTATGGGGCCTTTATACCTTGGAGTTCATTTTGTTTCTATCAGAGAACACTGTTTTGATTTTTCTAGGCATTAATTCTATTGTCTCAGCAGCCCCCATGTAAGCAAAAATAGAAACAAACCAGGTTTCATCTCCTTTCAGATGTCATGTGTGGGGAAAACATGGAAATGGCTTGTTCTAGGAGCTTAAGCAATTTGACAATACTAAGTTAGCTAACTACACATTTACAGTCAATCCTTTTCTGCGCTTCTAGCTTCTTGATGTCTTACTTACCCTCCTAATTACCAAGATACAATTCACATTTGTTGAATGATTAAACTGATGATGTGAAAGGGCTTTCAGATGTTACCCCTCTGCTCCCCAACACCTCCCATTCTGGTCTCTGTCCTTTAGAGTAAGGACCTGAGATCCAGAACTTCACGGGCCTGCTGCAGCCTCACACCTGAGCCAGGTGTTATGGTTAGAGAACAGTCAGTTTCTATGGCATGCATGTATACATACATATATACAATTACATTCACATTTCATTACTTAAGTGAGATTATGCAGTGTTTTTCTTATCTGTGTCTGGTTTAGTTCTCTTAGCATATGTCCTTCAGGTTTATTCATGTTCTTGCAAATGGCAAAGTAAATACTATCCCATTCATGTACTGACAGGCACTTAGGGTTGCTTCCATATCATAGCTGTTATGACTGATGCTGGAGTGAGCACGGGAGTGCTGTGATTCTCTTCAGATACTGATCTCATCTCCTCTGAAAAGGAGAGAGGAAATGAGATGGATGTTGGAAAGGACGCAGGCTTAATTTCTACAGAATGAACATGTTTGGGGAATCAAATGTATATCACGGGACTGGAGTTGGTAATAGTACATTACACAGAACTTTCTAAGAGTCAATCCAAAGTGTCCTCACAACATACAAACTATCAAGTTGGGTATGTTAATTAGATTGACTGAAGTAACCAGTCCAATGGGTATACACATATCAAAACAGCAGCTGCACACCTGAAATACATACAATTTCATTAAAAAATGTAAGAACCCAGCCTGCCTGCCTCTCAGGGTCAGCAGTGACCTTTGGGTTGAGGTGCTGCTTGGGCTGGGAGCAGGGCTCCCGTTGGGCTTGAAGAAAGATAGGCCAGGGTTTGAGTCCTAGCTCACAATTTCCACGTGACCTTAAAGAGGTCACTTTATCTGTATAAGCCTCCACTGTCTCCACTGTAAAATGGGATTTTATCGCTTGCTCTTCAGTCTGTTGAGGGACTTAAAGGAGATGATAATGCTAGGAGCATGCAAACAGCTAGTGAATGGTGCCTTGGCCTAGTCAAAGTCTACATGCATTCTCCTGTTTCTAACTATGCTCAGGATTGATCATACACACACAGTACAGCACTTCATTATTAACCCCCCTAAAATTTCCCATGTTTAATTTTGAATGCATTTTAACCAAAACCCTCTTCAGGCGAATCTTCTTGTGAACAGCCTGACTAAACAGAGGGGATTTGATAGGAAGCTTATTTTTTGCTTCCTTGGTAGAAACACGTGGATATAGACAGGAGAGCACCTGGAAGGCAGTTGGGAAAGAACAGTCAGGTAACAAAACTGGCAGTCCCAGAATGCACTGAGCCTATTTTCTTGGGAGCAGTACCTATTTCATTCCTAGCCAGAGTTAAGGAAAAGAATGTGGTGTTTCTTTTCAAACTGATAGAGAATTAGCTACAAATAGGGTGGTTTTTACCCAAGAGTACGGGCCAGAGCAGTGGTATTCACTACCTTGAAAAGATGAGAGTTAAACAGAAGTTCCGGTGGCTTTGTGCTCTTCAAAGTGGCCACTATGGGGAAAAGCATTTGCAACTAACAAGGCAGAGAAGTCTTCTAGTTTTGGTCATTAGTATTTTCTTTTTTTTGAGTCTATGTTAATATTCTTAGTGCTCTGTACAGGTATAAACTGTCTATAATAAAGCCTCTCTCCTTCCTGTCTCCCCAACTTCCTCTCTCCTTTCCTCCCCCCCTCCCTCCCCATTTCTCATTCTCTTTTGGTCACTTATTTTGATTTCCATATACTCAGAAAAGTATATTGGAAATGCTATTAATTGTTTACATAGATTGCCTTCTCATAGTTGGCTGAGTATATCTATCTATCTATCTATCTATCTATATATCTATCTATCTATCTATCTATCTATCTATCTATCTATCTATCTATCTACCTACCTACCTATCATCTATCTATCACCTATCTATCCATCAATCATCTACCATATTTTTCTTTCTTTGTTCTTTTTTCTTTCTTTGCTTTTTGAGACAAGGTCTCACCATATAGTTCAGGCTGATCTTGAACTCATCAAAACATGCACATGCCTTTGTGAAAGCCATCCGTCCATCCATCCATCTATCTATCTATCTATCTATCTATCTATCTATCTATCTATCTATCATCTATCTATCCGTCCACCCATCCATTCATCTATCTATCTACCTACCTATCATCTGTTGAGTAGAAGATTTCATAAAGGCATATGCATGCTTAAAATTGGGGAAAGTAGAGTTTAGTTGATTTGCTGTTTAAAAGTAAAGGCAAAGTAAACCAAGGAGAGTTTAGGGAAGCAGGGCGCTGCAGCTTAGGGAAGCAGGGTGCTGCTTTAAATTATTATGTTTTAGTCTGAGCTGTGCTGAGAGCATTTGGGGGAAAAGCACATGTCTACCTGAAGATTTGATGTTTCTTTTCATATGAATAGACAACTAGATGTAAATGTCACACTTTTATCCAAGTGCACGGCATAAAATATGGACACTTGCTATGTTGGAGAATATGTAGATGTTAAACAGGAAGTCCTTGTTGCTTTATGTTCTTCAAATGGGGCTCCTAATGGGAAACCCAGGCCACATAGATGAAAGAGCTGAGTTCTGGGCTCAGCTCTGAGTCTCACTGGCTTTGTTGGAGGTGTGGGAAGTGCTTATTCTAAATACCTTTGTAAAAAAAAAAGTCCATCCATATTACATCTTTGAACTTTTTCCGTGCAGTGGGGATAATCTTATGGGTCACAGGGCACTGCAGAATTAAACAGGGTGAGCATCCCACACTGAGTCCCACGGTGTCCAGAAAGACGTATATAGTCGGAAAGCTGCACCATCCTCCCCCCTCTCACGATCCTCCCCTGTGGGATAATCTTCAGCATGTGGTGATCTGCATTATCCTTGTAACCAAGCAAGGCTACGATTGCAGTGAAAGCACCAGGTGTCCATTTTCTGAGAGGGAATGGGCTCACAATTTTGCCAAACTCTGTTTGTGTCAGTGAAGGTCAAACTGACACACACCTTCCGGTGCTGGAAGAAGCCCAGTATAGATCGCCTGGGTCTCGATATTTTTTCACCAACAGTTGGCTAGCCTGCAGCATGGTGTGGGTTGGCTAGACTTTGAAGGTAGACAGGTTATACATCTCAACGTGTAACTGAACAACAGGAGTAATGACTGAGGAACTTAACGGTGCCCATTTATCAGGCAGAATATGTTTACTTAGGAGGATGAAGTCTTAATGTTTGGAAACAGTAACCTCTCACAAACCATTATTAGTTGGTTTTTTTTTTAATTAGAAAAAGATTATGACATTAGGGCCTATCTCACAGTCCCAGAGGATGAAGTGAAATTTGTCTAAAATGCAAAGACTTTGTTAACACTGACAAAGCTGGGGCAGAGTAGCAGTATTATACAATTTCAATTTTTCTTTGTGTCTGTAATGGTTTTCTGTTATCCTGATAAGTGGGCAGCCATTTCACTTCTTTTATTGATATAGCTGTGAAAAAGAATTAGATTCCAACACTTATGTAACTGAGATTAATTGATTGATTAGATTATTAATTAAATATTCCATTAAATTTCTTTTGAAATAAATGACCAAGGAATGTGGATTCCCTCAAGTTTTCTCTAACGCAAAGAACAAACAAGGAAGTACATAACTAAATACTGTATATTATTTCCTGAGAAATAATTAAGCAAGCAGATACATTACTATGAAGACAACGTACTGACTGCTGGCCATCTTAGCAGATGTCCGTCTGTAACCAGCATCCCCACACGGGCAAACAGACTTCTTACCTTCGAGAACTGAGGGAACTCAATGAAGGGCTGGGAAACACAAGGGCCACACGCCTCCACATAGGACTCTCTGTGTTAGAGGGCCTGTTCTAGTGGAGAGCGAAATGGTTTACTCAAAACTTCCAGCCATGCAGTCTTTCAAGGAACCACAGAAAAATAAAAACAGCGAGTGGTCTTTCAGATAACCTATAATTAAAAGCCATTTTGAGCAGTCTTTTCAGGGAAGCTACCCAGGGGAAGTACTTGCTACCTGTTTGACCTTCACGACTGTGAGTCCTTGCCAGTGTCAATGACCCTCTGAACTGAATTCAAAACTAATCTGTGACAGAAAAAGAGAAACAGAATTCATGCAAATCATATTAATTCCAACATTTCCCCAGTGAGCTGGGTATAAACTACAGCCTAATTAAATATTTTTTAACGATGTGAGTAATTTTTGCCAAGGGGCGGATTCAGGGGAAAATTTAATATGAGATCACAAAAGCTGTTCCCAGCGTTGATTCTGTAAATTAATGACTATCTGCCTTATGATAAAAACATGCTGCCAAGAATGAAAATGAAGTCGGCAAAGCTTGCTCTATTTGTCTAACAACCCGATATACAGAATGCAAAACTTTAAAGGCAATGGGAAATTTTCCATTGTGTCTGTGACATATCCAGGATAGAGATACACCATGCTGACAAGGGGATAAGTAGCTTTAAGGCACTCTTGACAATGTGGGGTCCCCCTTAGGTAGCTGTTCTCAAGGTCCAGAAATATATTTTAAAGCAGCCAGTTTGATCACAAATTATTGCAGCTTATCTCCAAAAGAGATTCAAGGTGGCTTACAAGACACAGACAGGCAATAGTGTTAGAGGCAAAATAGAAGGTGAAAACTGTATCAAAGGGCAGATACTTAATTATTTGGTACTGATGTTACTAGCATTAAGAGTCTGTGGGTTCCGTCAGGTTGACCGTTAAACAGCTTTCCGCACCCATTTTGATCCTCAGGGCAGTTCATTCTGGACCTTGAATTGGATTGCTGCCCAAGGTCATGGGGTGAGACTGGGAGTGCATATAGAAGGCCAAAAGCGGATGTCAACACAGCCCTGGGCAGCTTATTGCATCTAAGTCTATAAATGACAGTGGACAAAAGGTGGCTTGGTAGGTAAGGCTTTTCTTGCTCAATCTGAGAATGGAACTTCCCTGGTTGGGCTCAGGTTCTGGTTTTAGGAAGCATTTTAATAAAAAGAGCAGCACATTATGGAGAGGCCAGGCCTGGCATCTGAGGAAAAGCCAGGGAGAAGTCCATTACTTCACTTTGCTCTGTATGGGGAACCTGCTTCTAATGACTCCACTAGTTAGCATCCTGAAGTTGCTGGCGCTCCCCAGGCAGCTCTGCTAGCCCCAGGTCATCAGGCCAGCCCATCGCAAGGGCTTGAGGGGCCATATTTATTTAAATTCCTGTCCGCGCCCAGCGATAGAGATTGAATTTACAGTCTTTCAATTAGAAGGTCACCTGTGCTAACTAGTGGACCACTCCCTCATTAGAATCATAAAATCAGTGAGGAAAGACCAGGATGAGGAATGCGGAGATGCTGGTTTCAGAGGTGAAGAGGTGCTGTTTCCTTGGGTTACAGCAGATGAGATCAGAACAGCAAGCTCTTGATCTGTCAGTGCGCTCCTGTGGAGCAAAGACAGTCTTTGACACTAGTCACAGCAATAAGAAGACATTCAAATACCCAAAGTGACTGCATTCAAGGGGGGCATTCTTATCTGTTTGTAAATTCTGTTTGCAAATTAGATACAAATAAAAGTAGCAAGAACACCTCCATCACAAGGATTTGGATTTTTAACTACGTATGCCCAAAGTCTGAGCTGCTCATTGGTATGCAATTCAAAACAGTGCGATGGGCAGGGCCGAAGTGTGGAGTATCTTGTCCGTGGTGAGATGGGGCAGGATGCCATGACAAAGCTTGTCACTTGTTCTCAGTTGTATAATTGGTGTTGCTAATGGGATCAGTGGGTACTACTTACTTAGGATCAACATTATTTTAAAAGAAGAAAATAAGGTAAAAAAAAAAAGGTAAAATAAACTACCAGAAGCATTTTAACCCAGAAATAAAAGGAAAGAACACAGCAACCTACCATTCCCTAAACCTGCACATCTCTGGGGTCCTCTCCCATCCTTGGATGACCTCACAAGGAGGCCGTAGTGCCCTCACTATCCCATCAAGGTCCCAGGGCACAGCTTTCCTGCCTCAGAAATGCAGAGTGAGTGACAGACCCAGAGCTGAAGCCAATTACTTCTTGGCAATTTGTATTTTGGTGACATTAACTGAGGCAGTGCTTGCTTAAAAATACATTTCCTTTCCCTAACCTAGGAAGAGGGTCTTCGGGGACTACCTTGTTAACAATGGAGGGAAGAGGATTTAGGGAGCAGAAAATGATTTCACTTTGAACGCAGAAAGGATGCAGCATCCATCCTGCCTGTGCATGGTGTGGTCCTGGTATGGGGCATCAGGATGAAAGAGAAGGACTTCTATTTTCTTACTGGAGAGCATTTCTGTAGGATCCGTGGCTTTGAGGAGGAACATACCGTCTTGGTTTTCCCTGGTGTTTCTGGTTTTGCGTTATGACCTTGATGTATGAACTTTGGTTGTGTATCTGATGTGAGAGCCTAGTCTGCCTCAGTTTGGGCCAGTGTATGAGCTACTCCATTGGAGCTGGGCCCACAAATTTGGAGGTGGCAGATGAGGGTCAGAGGAACCCAGTAGGCAAAGTCAATACATGTTGTGGCAGTCCCGAGTGTCCAGACTGCTACTCTGCCTGAGAAATCACTGCCAACTAGCTGATTCAGAGCAAATGCAATAAGCTCTCACCCAGAGGCAAAACATAGAAGAGATATAAGAAGGAAGGGGTCCTGGGTTAGTATTGGGAGAAGGAAAAAGGAGGGCAATGTGAGCAAACAAAAATCAGAGAGACAGAGAAAACTGACAGGCTGGCCTCCTGCAAAGAAAAGGGCCAACATGGTCTCTTTCCGTGTGAGTTTCTCTGGCTTATACCTGGTTTCTTTCCAGGCCCCGCTCACTCTGTTTGCCTGTTTGTTGTTTCATGTGGTTGGCATCTTTTGTTATAAAGTGGGCTCGGAAGCCACCCAAAGCCTGATCTTTCCAAGCTGGGTTCTCTCCAGCACCCGCAAAGCCCTGAGTCCTCTCTCAGGCTCACAGCGGGGATCAGATGGGGCCCCTGCCATGAGCATGGGACTGACACCGAGGAGCCAGCACAACGAATGAAAGGCAGGAAGAGATTGTCTTCATCTTGAATCCCCCGTGGAAGGGACATGTCCTTTACTAGTGGCAGCGGGAGCAGTGAGAGGGGATTTCTTTCATTCTGAAGCCTAAGTGAGGGGCCCTTGCAGAGGGCTGTGCTCAGAGGAGGGAAGAGCAGGGGTGAAGTGATGATAATGCTCACACGTAACAGTGACAGATCACTTGCAAGAAATGTACAATGACCCTCCAAAACTCGCAGCTCACCAGCGCCTTCTGCTAATTAAGGATAATCCAGAATTATCATGCTTAATTATTTTCATAGGCTTCTTTTGAAGTAGATTTTTTTCTTTTCTTTTTTCTTTCCTCTCCTTCTTCTTCTTCTTCTTCCTTTTTTTTTCTTAATGTGGTATGCATCTCAATTGAGTGAGGCATATTCCTATCCACAGAGGGCAAAGGTTGACTTAAATCTAAAGTAAGTATGTGTTCTCTTGCCCTGCCATCCCTACAGCATGTCTGCTGTTCTGTCTGTGTAGCCCTAACTAGCAAGCCCATGCTTGCTAGTTAGGTTTTAAACAGCATATTCCTCACCTGCAAACAACTTCTGTTCTCTTCTAAGAAGTTACTGCTGCCAAAATTGTAAGGTTTCCCTTGCTCTGCCTGCGGTTTCCTCACGTCATATCTGAGCACATCTGTGTCTGTACTAAATGCAACGCTACTGGCCTCCTTGAGCATACACATCTGGAACCCTGTCTACAAGGCTGTCTTAGGCTGCCTATGTGGTGCCAGGGAATCTGCCTTTTAAACAGGAATTCCAGGGTAATCTCACAGGTCTCAGGGTCATTAGGTGGCTGACTTTAGCTCTGCCAGAAAATGCATACTTCAAGATAACCTTCCGCGGCTCTTCCTGTGCTCCCTGCTTCACCAGTCCATTCCCCACTGTTTTCTTCCTCTGCAGTCGCTCTCCATCCCGGCCACGTCATCTTTCTGCTACTGCCCCACTTCTCCGTGTGCCATTTTCTTCACTGCACACAGTGTGTCTTAGCCCACTCTGATTTAGTGTGCTCTTTCCCACTCTATCCCCTGTCCCAGTTCTTTCTATGCCCTGCTCTTCCACCTCACCTCATAACCACTGAGCTAGGTGGCTTCTGCCTTTCTTACTATTGCTGTCCACATAACTGTGGAAGTTCTACCACATGAATCTTTCCTTATACAAGGACTAAAAAAATGGCTTCAAAGTATGTGCTTGAGATGAGAACTTTTAGTCTAGTGTATAAAATAGCTCCTTGGCCATGAACTATGATAAAAGTAACAATGTTTATGCGTTTGCCCCAGAACTATGAATAAACATAACAATGTTTGTGTGTTTGCCTCATTACTGAGGCAGCAGTGGCGTCCCCTATAACCTGCTGGAGCACCATGCTGTTGACTTCCTGGTCATATTAAGTCAGATTGCGAATGGTGTTAGCCCAATGCAAACCTCTGAGGCATGCCTGTGCTGATTTCAAAGTCATTTTCTCTTGCACTGGTTCTGTTGCTTTGCTTGCTGGGGAGGGAGAAGCATCTTTGGAACACCTGGATTGGGCTCTCAGATCCTTGTGTGGGTTAACCAAGCTTCTACGTGGGTAACTGGGACAATGGGTAGGTCTGCACAGGTGTTGGCTGTGTTCCACATCTAGGAGAGCAGGCCCCTAGAAAGGACGCTCTCATCACTTTGGGGTGCCCCCGTGAAGGAAGAGGAGTGTTTCTCAACAGTGGGATTGCCATCTGAATGAACACACAGCCTCCACCCTATTGCGTTTTCCCTTGGGGGACAGGGGTCAATGTAAGGACAGTTTTGGTAGAGCGACTTCAATCGCAAGTTATGACTTCTGCAAAGTATTTCTCCCTACTGACTTAAGTTTTAACAGCTTGGGAAACAGGCATCCTCAAGAGACCTCCCACCCAGGAAAGCTGCAAAGCAAGGGCACATGGTCCTTCTGTTCCCTGGAACGTGGGCTGGCTCTAGACTACATCAGGACCTCAGCATTAGTGCGGTGTTCACAAGTAGAGTAAACTTAACGCAGCGTCGATAGCAACTGAGCTCTGAAGGGCTTCACTCTGCTGGTGAACTTGGGGTGGACGCATGGTGACCTCCGAGAGAAGAGCAGGCTGCTTCCTGCGCATACACGGGAGATGGGTGTGAGGGCTGCATTGCCTTCTGCTAGACCATGAGCACTGGGGACATCCTCCTCGGTGCCTAACGTGCTGTCTCTATAAGCTAGATGATGGAACCCAATTAGCAAGCACAGATTATGACTTTTTACTTACTTGGAGATTTATCAAATGGACCCTCAAAGATGACTTTTAGTCACTTTTTATTAAATTTGCATTAGTCTTTCCCTTTCTAGGAGTTTAATATTAAACAAGCTGCTGATGAAAAAAAATGTTCTAAAATATTAAATATGTGAGAGATATAAAATGGTCCAGGCAAAAGTTTTTATTCCCTGGTGCCGAGGATCAGACTCAGGGCTTTGAACATGCCAGGCAAGTGTTCGACCATTGAAGTACATCCTACCCTTCACAAAGCAACACATTCAGTCCTGATCACCCAAAGGAGAAGGCAACGGCCTCCCACAAGCTGCCCTGTCGGAAAACATGTACCATTTCATGTTCGCAGGAGTCTGTCTGGACCCGTGTGGTAGGTGGGCTGAAAATCTGCTGGAATTCATCTGGAACTCACTGTCAGCCACGCCCAGAAGTTCATTCAGTTCCTAAGGCTGGCAGGCCTTAGATACATGCACATGGCTTTGTTTCTGGTTGAGTGTGTAGGGGTGTCACAAGGCCTCGCCGGTCTGTTCCCCTCTCTACTCTGTTGAATCCTAAGTAGTGTCCTAAAGCACCAGCCCGGAACCACAAAGCACTGTGCCCTTAAGACTACATCCACCATCAGTCAAGCAAACAGCCCAACAGGTTTGCCCACAGGCCAGTCTGCTCTGGCAATCTTCTCAATTGAGGTTTCTTCTTCCAAAATGACTCTGTGTCAAAGTTGACATAAACCCAGTCAGCACAACTATTTAGCCTATTAAACAGGTTGGTATATGGTCACTTACGTCTTTCCTGGAAATGAGAAATTGATAGACCTTTACATCATTTTGGTTAATCGTCCTTTTTTTAAACTACTATGTTGGAAAACCCCATCCCCTTGCTGCCTTCACAGCAATGTACATAAGCAACAGTCCCTTCTACTCTGAACACGTGAGGAAGTGTTAGCAGTTTCACACACTGCCCGATTAACACATAGGCACTGAAACCCACAACAAAGACACTTCCTGTATCAACGTGGGAGATATTTAATAAGAAGATAAAATTGGAACGGACTCTCCAAGAGCACGATAGCCTTTGTCATGGGGTGCCTATGCTTTAGCCAAGCCAAGTCATGAATTTCTACAAGCCATCATGCACATCTTTTTTCCACAATCTCATGACAGCTGAAACACAGTAGAGATCAGATACCTGAAGGCAGAGCTACTTCTGTTCTTCAGAAAACTGTAGTTAAATCAGTCACCCACACTGAGATCCACTTACTGGGCATGATGACATCCATAAAATGTCTGCGTTGAGGTGTAACTCGGTTACGGAAGGGCTCGGTCTTGAACCAGCTCAAGGAATTCAAGAAAAGGCGTTTGATGAGACACAGAGGGGCGGCAGCTCCACCGCCTTGTACGGAGCACTTAGCGGGCACTAATGCTTTGGTGCTCTCTTTCCCTTTTTTTCTTTTCTCTTTAGTGAGCATGGCAGCATGGTGGCTCTCCATTTCCACTTTGGCTCTAACTTCCACCTGCCCTACAGGGCTCAGCTCACACCTCATTTTCTCACAGAAGTGAGGGCTTGCTTCACTCTTCCTGTTATGTGATTTAGTGTTCTGCCCACTCCTTCCAGGAACTAAGTGGATATAATTATTTCCCACTCGCTCCCCTGCAGTGATGGCCATTTTCACAAGGGCAGGTGGCTTTGACTTCTTCTTAAATTCCATGATCCCAGTTCCCAGGGCTTTCCAAAAAGGCCTGTGGCACCATGAATGAACGTGTGACCGGTCAGGCGGCACTCAACACGATTGGACTGTGAGCAAGGCCGCGAGACCAGTGGCCACAACCCTGCATTGCTGCATCAAGTGGCAGCTACGATTTGCCAAAGCTGAGAGGGAGGAAGTAGGCCGCTGGTTCTGCCCTGCCTAAGCAGAGAATATGTGTTTGCTGGCACCTGGTGAGAGAGGCCTTCAGAAAACCTTCCATGCACACACTTGGTCCTGCTGCTTAAGGAGAATTTAACTATTGCTTTAAGTAAACCACTACAAAACAGATGACTTATCCATCATCCTTACTATAGTCTAAAATGCCATTAGGCACTATTTCATTAGCTGCAGCTTGCCACAGAGAGCCTGTGGACTTTAGAGTGCACAAGAACAATCTGTTGTGCTTGTTCATGTGTGATTCTTGAATCCTACCCTGTGAGAATATCATTTTTAGTCAAGAATGGAATCACCAGTCCCTAGGACCTCAGGGTTTTAGGTAACTATGAGAAACTATGTACTCTATACAAATGCTTTTAAAAAGCGGATCATTGATACTTCTCAACCCTTAGATCATTGAGAGTTTTTTTTTTTCCTCATTTTGTCTTAAAAGAAAACTGTTTACAACTAAGGTTGGTTATCTATAACTGTGACGTAGAACAGAAGTGCTTATCCCAGAGGAGTGGGTATAGGCTGGAGGGAGCCTGGGTTCTCCTTGCAGTAAGAACCCAGTGTTTGAGGCCTCCATTGAGACATTACACTCACTCTGGTGTCCCAGAGTCCCACTGTGTAAAATGAGGGTGGTCCTGCGTCTACAGACACACCTTACTGTGGCACCATGACAAAAGTGAAAACTGATATGTGGCTTCTGACACGGTAAACAGAAAGACACTGAAAAGTCCAAGCTCTGCTCTGACTCGTGTCATCGTGCCCGGTGGCTCCCGGTGGTGTGAGGAAAGCTGAGCTCTGTGACCACAAAGGCCAGGCTCACAGCAGCTCTTCACCTAGGCCCCAAAACGTATTGTACTGCTGACAAACAGGCACTGAGAGAAACGTATTTCATACCACTTCCTTTTCTCTGGCACCACACTTTTGAGAATGTATGTTTCACGGCTCATTTGCCAAAAATTATGAGATCTTAGGTCATATCCAAGGAATACATTCACATTTTAAGTGGCAAAAGGCACATTCTGACGAATACAATGAAAAACACTACAGATATTATGAAGTCATATGTACTTTTTAAATGGAAGTGCTACCATTTGGCAGGTCCTCGATGCCATTAAAACAAAACAAAACAAAACAAAACAACAGTAACAAAAACAACAACAGCAAACAAACAAACAAACAAACAAAAAACAAGTAGGACCAGAAACCCATCGGTTTTTCTTTTTACCTTCTAGTCTTCTGTAACATTTCCATATAACAGAAAATACACCCTAAAGATGAAGTATCTGGAGTGAAAATTAAATAAAGCTTTGTCAAACTTGACGAAACCAATCATATGTGAGAGAAATGACAAGACAAGCAGTCTTTAGGTTTAAAAAGAATCTTCCTCCCAATTTGCATGTTTTCAAAAATTTACATACATTATTTAAAAACAATGGACTTGAGCTTGGAAAATTCTACAGACAGCAGAGAGAAAACTTCAACAATTAACTTGGAAGGACAAAAAGGGTAGAATTTCTCCCGGCACACACTCTTCTGCCTGATTTTTATCGAGCTCACAAAGCCCTTTAGATCATCTTAATCCACTGTGGCAAAGTAGCTGAATATGTGATTCAGATTGTCTGAGAAAATTCTGTGCTACCAATCAGCTTCCTGACAGCGCTCTTCTCTTCAACCTTCAGAACCAGTGACAGCAAAGACCAAAAAGCCAACTCACAAAGGAGCTGTAAAATGGCAAACTCCAAGAGCTTATTGCTTAACCCACAGAACAAAGATTCTTTTTGACACATCCGAATAACTTCTAATCCTAATATTTTAGCAATGCCGCTAACTTTACACAGTCTCTTGCCCTCTTGTGCTCTGTCTCTCCATCCTCTCCCTCCCCCCCTTTTGGTGTTCTCTTTTTCATTACTTTCTTTTTCGGAAGGCATTGGAACTAGGGTGTTGGTGTTTTACAGCAAAGGGTGTCTGCTTAACAATTACTTTCCCTAGACATGCATAAATATTCAAGTTGACAACTCTTCCTGATTTACAGTGTAACTTTATAGCAGATAATACTATCACTGGTTATGAATAACATCATGGAATGCTGCTAGAACCTGACAAGACTAATGTGACCACTAAATCAAAACCTCAAATTACAAAGAAAATAGTTCCTAGTCACGAGGGCTGCATTGAAAAGTGAGAGCTGAGATCAGAGCATTAACAAGGCTGATTGATCTATATATGATGAGATGATTGCTTATATGAAGATTATTGCGACAGGAGATGACAAGGCTTATAGATAAAAGCCATTTCTCTGATCCATGGACACTTTTTTGGTTTAAGAGCCTTTTGTAAAGTTACTCGAGATACCTCTGCATCACAGTAAATTTGGCAGCTACAATATTGGCAAACAAAGAAGGGATGAGTGAGGCAGCCATCTGTGTATTCATTTTCTCTGTCCACCCAGGCCATTTGGAAGGAAGACCACATAGTCAGAAGAGCGGTTCAGCGAGGCCTCCCTGAGATCACAAACAATATGCTACACCATGACCTTGTAAAGTTTTCTTGCTAATTAAAAAAACAGGTGCACCTTGCTGTCCCCACTGGCAAGCATGAACAATGCAGTTTTTCTTTAAAAAGACAGAGCAGCTCCAAGATTGCATTTCTTTTCCTGCAGCAGCATTAAACAGAGCCTTACTCTGTTCCTGCAGGAATCCAAGTGTCTAGATTGAGATTTTTCAATCTTGTACCCGGACTTAAAAGAAATGATCTATAAACAATCACAAATTGCAAAAGTAACGATTAGTGCCATAAGAAAGATTAAACATTCCTGGGCCATTGTTCTCTCTCCCTCTCTTCTCATCCGCAGCCCACATTCCTCTCTGTCTTATTGAAATCACTTATCTATTGCTGCTTGCTGCATCTGAATAACGGCTGGCTGCTAGAACATGCCTGGCTTAAAACAATCAATAAACTCTCATTTTCTTTTAACAGTTTAATATTAATCTGGGGGATGGTGGGGAATGGTAAATGTGCTGTTACAGCGGTCTGACCTCCTCCCGAACGCTGGAGCTCTAAGCAAAAGGATGATGTGGAGAGAAAATGAAGACAGGACGCAGCAGGAGATCCGAGATGATCTGTTAATGAAACTTCTGTGCTGCCCTCTGTTTTGATGAGTTCCCATGGTGATCAAATAGAATTATAAATAGGCTTTTGTAGTTGTGGTCAATTTTCTATCTATCGACATGATAAAACAAGACATGACACAATCATACACCATAAATCTCTCACTCTTCCCTGCTGTTGGGAATCAATGAATTATTGAACACAAACTCTAAAAAACAAATGAGAAATTTACTTGGGTAAAAAACTTTCTGCCAGACAATATGGTCAGTAAACTCTCACCAGGCCAGCTGATCTTCCCCCATCAGTTCAGTTGGAAAAATAAAGACACAGAGGCCACTGTGTACAATTAACACAAAGAACTAATTGTGAACAAGAGAAATGTAGGCATCAGACCCCCATTAGGAGAGGATTCCCAGCCAGGGTGAAAAAGGCATTTGGAATAATCTCACATCGTCAGGTTAATAACTTGAGACACCTTTCAGAAAACCTGCCCCTCCCGTCCCTAGTGGCAAATTCGATAATAATCATAGGGTACTCGTGTTAATTGACAAACTCCAAAGTCAAAATGTGAATTTTCTCTGCTTACTAAGCTAAGTTACAAAGACCCTTTGGCTAGCTGTGTGAGGAGTCTAGCTCATCTTTAAACACTTGCAGTTTTGTGATTAAATTAGCAACTATATCTTTTTTTCGGCCCACATTCAACTAGAGATAAGGCTATAGCGTCAGAGTCACAAACAATACAGCAAGAACAAGAGCCTCTTCATTCTTGAGAATAACAGGCTGTGTTTAATTACTTCTGGGAGGGCCCGTATCAGTCTGTGGAGGCCGAAGTCCTTGCCCAATGGAAGCAAATTAGATGGGGAAATGAATACAAGGAAAATCACATAGCAACACTTTTCTCTCTGTCTCTCTCTTTCCTCTCTTTCTCTCTCTCTCTCTCTCTTTAGCTACTAGAATTATGTGGTAGTTATTTTAAAACGACTATCAAGGTCATTTCCTTTACCTTTTAAATTAAATAAATACACATCACTTTGGAAAATTTATAAGTGATAATAAATTGTAAATAAGATGCTAAAAAAAAAAACCCTGAATTTTAGCTCATCACTTAGCTAGAAACACTAACAACAGCTTTCTGAATACTAGAAAATTCCTTTCTAGAATTTTCTCTTTGTCTGTCTCTGTTAAGGAGTTTAAAACATGTAGCATCTACAGTTTTATAAGTAGAAAATAAAAATAAAAATAAAATAACCAGAAAATGTCAACAAACATTATTTTGCATCAATATCATTTCATGATGTGTTGGACTGTTTCTTGTTTGAATATTGGTACAGATTTTCAGTTTTTGGAGAGCCAGAGCTTTGTATGCAGTCTATATTATTTCCATCTCTTCACTACTCCTTTAGTTTTTATAGGTGCTGGGTTTGTACTTTGTAGGTCTTTGCAACTGTTCACTGAACAAATGAATCAATTATATCTTTGATTAGAAGATTAATTTTAATTATATTAAAAAAGCCAGTTTGAAACAAACTGATGTTCGCATTCACATATCTTATATGCTTTGTCCCCTCCCCCAGGAACCAATAAATTTAGGAATTCTGAATTTTAATTGTGGAAAAATGACCCTTTAAGTCCTGAAAATACCTGACAAAACGGAGTCATATGAAAGGGGAGGAGGTCCTCCCCTATCAGTGGACTTGGAAAGGAGCAAGGAGGAGATGAGGGAGGGAGGGTGGGATTGGGAGGGAATGAGGGATACAGAATTAACAAAATGTAACTAATGAGAATAATAAAAAAAAAATTAAAAAAAAAAAAGAAAAATGACCCTTTAAAATATTCTTCAAATGGTAACAGATCAAAAAATGTCTCAGGAATATTAGAGAGGTCTGTGAAGATGAACCCTGTGTAGGCTTTGACTAGCTCTTTTAGCATAATATGACAGGCCAATTGCCCAGTGGAAATGTATCCTGAGAGATGGAGCCAATTGAATATATCGGGCATCAAAAAATATGTTTATAAGCATTACAATTGATAAAGAATAGAGTGAGCAGTAAGATGATGCAGTGGATGGAGTGATGAGTGCCTCAGTTTACATTTAATCCTTAAGGGAGCCTGGACAAGCCTGGGAGCACCTCTGCTTTTCTCTTAGAAATTCTGACTTTGCAGTTGCAAGTCAGATCATGTACAATATCAGACTAATAAGCCAGTTATTAAGGTGAGAAACTCTCATTGTGGCAATACTGATCTGTGGCTGACAGGAGGTTATGGAGCGACTGCACCGTTCAGCTCAGGGTCAGCTGAACACTGGCTCTTGTGTGGCTGAACTTACCATCACATTCCCAGGCGGGAAGTAAGAGAAGAATGTTTAATTTTTGTTCTTTAGGTTTGCCATCATCTTCTCCATCTGAGAAGCCATACTAGGTAAATTACTAGCAAGTCCTTGGAGTTCCAAGGAAAGCTAAGTAAATCCGGACAATCTTTTTGGATTGTCTCATATGTGCTAGTATTCACGATCATGAGTAAAAAGGTGAATGGTTTTTAGAATAGCGTAAGTCTTCCTATTTTAAATATGTACCGGATGGGCAGCTTGATCTTCATATGGGTTCCCTAGTAAGGGGAGTGGGGGCTGTCTCTAACAAGGACTTTGTTGCATGCTTTTTGACCACTCCCCGCTGACAGGGCTGTCTTGCCAGGACCCTGAGGAAGAGGATGTGCTTAATCCTGATGTGACTTGGTGTGCTGGGGTGGGTTGGTGAGGGGAGCTTCCATTTTCTGAGGAAAGGAAGAGGGAGGGGGCTACAGTTGGGATGTAAGTTGAATAAATAAATTAATTAAAAACATTTGTCTCTAGATTTCATTTCTTTAGATTGTCCAATCCAATGAGACTAAGTCTCACCCTGCACACGTACACACATACACCCAACTTTAATGGCGACTTAGCACACAAAGCTTATGTTTGACGACTTAGCACACAAAGCTTATGTTCCCCTATTGTTTGTTGCAGAGAGGAACTGGTTTAACTCAGTGTGGTAATAGGCAGACACACGTCAAAACCTCACTCAAAGGCAGTCTTCCCTAAATTGTGGTCCCAGGGAGTAATGGCACGGGAAGGCTCTGGTGTATTAACTTCTATGATGTATTACATTAGCTGGGCCTTGGACACAAGCCTGAGTAGAACAAAGCCAAGGTTAAATTGTACAGGGCCTTTTCTAAGTCAAATAACTTTGAAGGAATTTATCAAATATAACTTCTAGAGTGTCACTGGAGAAGTGAAAAATAATACTAGAAGTCATTGTATTCCCTGCTTGAGATTTAGGACAGTTACATTACTTTAAAATATATCTGTGTTCATGGCTGTCAGAAGAAATCCTAACAAAATCCAGACATTTGCCACATCCATTACGACTGGAAAGAATTGCTTTGAAATGCTCGCTCTAACAGTTACAGAGCTTCGGCTTCCTCATTGGAGGCTGGACATTGCTGGTTCTGGGCTCAAAGTTCTCAACCCAGGGGCCATGTGCACCCAGCAACCGCTGAAAAGTCCTAAGAGCAGGCTCTGCAGAGAACCCAGTGCCCACCAGCGTGCGGGTGCAGAGGTGCGCTGCATACTCAAAGCTCACGTTTCACCTGATTTAATCTGTAGAGCTCCGTGGCTGTTGTGTGAAGGTGCTGACAGGAAAGGAGGTCAAGAAATCTACTTAAAACTGGGTGTAACAACTCACTGACCACAGAAGGATGACCATGAGTTTGAGGCCAGACTGGACTACAGAGGGAGCCCCATCTCAGTGAAAACAAACCAAAGTTTATTTACTGTCACCTAAGAATTATATAGATGGACTGGGTTCAAAAGCCAGCTAGGTGTGGACACAAGGGCATCTCATCCATTCTCACTCCATCTGTACAGCAGAGCTTACAGGGAACAGTGAGCAGGCAGTCTATTTTACCCACTAAACCACGGTCACCAAGCGATCCTGTTGGAATTACCTTTAATACTAACAACAACGAAGAGAACATTCCCTAAACATTTAATGTAAAAGATTTAAATATCAGTAGCCGTTGGTATGATGAGCCACACAGTACGTTTCATTACAATTTCTACGATAGGTCATGCCATCCAGATAGAATCAGTGGCGGAAGCTCATCCCCCAAACCTCCTGCTCTTTCCTTTCCGCGTTTAGAACTATGCTGCTTTCAAATAATTCATTGACCCTACGGGGAGCCCTAAGAGTCCCTAGATTTAACCTAGATTTCCTGAGAAACTTGCCCAGCATGGGGGATTGGTTCACGGGCTGCATAGCTGGAGGGAGGCGGCACAAATCTGGGGTGGGGCCCAGCACCTGTGTGGAGAAGGCTGTGCATTCCAGACAGGGCACATGGCAGTGCTCTATACCCCTCACGTTTAGCCCAGCGTCAGAGTCTGCGGGCTCATCATGCTGTGCAATAGTTCTAAAAAAATATGTGCTGATAATGATATTATACTCTTGTTTTGTGCTTAATAATGAGACGGATAAAAACTGTAGCTACTCATGAGTACAAAAGCGAAAAAGAAAAATGGCAAACGAAAAAGGTAAGTCATTTGTTGTAAGAACCTACAAATAAATTAAACCTTGCCTAAGATGTATTGATTTTCTGTGGCCTTGCCTGTAGAATAATGTCAAGGGTTCCTGACAATCCATTATATTCAATAGGCAAAATCTCCTTATAATTTTTTTTCCCTTTCCTGAACGATGTATAATCTATTTTTTCCTTGATGAAAAAGCAGTGCTTTTATAAGCTTGAGAATTCTTTAAGGCTGTAAACAAAGGCGGCATGCTATAGATGGAGAAGTTTCTTATAATCACTCCTTTAACATCACATAGAGAGAAAAGTGGTTATAACTGACCCTATGAACAATTAGACAGATCTGAGCACCCATGGATTAAAATCTGGAGGTAACCATTGGGCTCTCTTTGTCATGAAGTGTAGAATGGTGAGGGCTGGAGAGATGGCTAAGAGGCCAAGATCATATGCTGCCCTCACAGAGGACCAGACTTCTGTTTCATTACCCACACGGTAAGGCTTGTAACTGCTTTGTAACTTTAACCAAGGGGATCTGACACCTTTTTCTGAACTCCATGGATACCCACATATATATAATTTAAAAAATAATGAATAAATCTTCAAAAAAAAGGCATGCTAGAGCGAACATTCTGAATTCCCCCCCTAAAGAGTTTGGTATTATATGATGAATGAAAATCATATATTTCTGACTAATATTCGGTATAAAATATCTAATATCTTTCAATTACTATTGGGACCTCATTCCTTGCTGTTGGTACCAAAAGTGATTCTAGAGAAGGTGTAATAAAACAGTTTCTTCACAAGTTAAACAGATGCTTCTCTTCAGCATGCAATAAATCCATAGGTTTTACCATGAAAAATTAAAATGCCTCCCCCTCCAGTGATGGTGACAGAAAGATGGAGACAACATTTCTAGTGGACCAGTGATACCAGTCCTCGTAACCTTTGACCCTGCAATTACCCTTTGTAAGAACATGTGAGTGCACTAGTGCACATGTGTTCGCATGCATGAGTGAGTGCGCATGCGTGTGTCTGTATACTCATGGTCTTAGCCATGGATGCACTCTTCCTGCTTAGTCATAGAATCGGAGTGAAGGTCCAGGAAATGTCTTGCCTGATTGGAAGATTGCCATTTTGGAAGTTTCGTAGCAGTATTTGGTTTTGAAATTGGCTACTGCGGGGCCTGGCGTACCAGGAATTTCACAGTCCTGACTGTGTGAATTTGGAAGCCTTGTGGTCAGTGTCTAGGCTGCTTTGACACATGGTCAAGCATGTGTTTTCTCTGGCAGTGGCTACTTTAGTCTCAAGGCTCAACTTGGATTTCCGAAGAAACTCTCCCTGACCACTATACGCCGCTACCTGTCCGTGAACCCGGGGAAGAGAAACTCCAGCTTTGGAAAGAACCTAACACACCCCTGGAGAGTAACGTGGAGAAGAGGGAATCCCAGCTGATGGAACAACGCCTCCACCCCAGGGCACCTTTCATCCTAGAAAGAAAACTGCTCCAGCTGTGTAAAACCTCTTATCTGTATTCAGACAAATACAGAGATTTGACGCAGGCAAATAATGCAGATGCTGGCGTCAACCTGCATTGCTTACACCGAGCAAACGGTCCTTTGTGAACACGTTCATTCATCGATTCTATAAACTACTAGTGCGTGTGTATGGTGGGCGGCAGAGTCAGAATGAGGCTGTGCCCAGACACGTTTACAGCCGTGGATTACAGTACAGAGACGGCAGGTGAGTGAAAGCCTAGCTGCATGTGGACGAGCCTCAGGGGATGTGTGTGGAAAAGCTGCCCCAGAGGGAGAGGCTGTTCCCTAAGGTTCAGAAGGAATTCTCTGCATTAACTGTACGTGTTAAGCAAAAGACCGCATAGATAGAGGCTGAAGACCCACACAGGGCCAGGGAGAAGTGACCGCAGAGTCACATTGCCTCTACAGGAGGTGAAATGAGAGCCGCAGGCTGATGCTGTGGAGCAATGGGAGTTAGGGAATGGTGAGGCTTCTAAACTGGGGCCAAGAAGAAGCAGTGTGGCGGTGATGGCAACTGTCCAAACTGAGAGTCTTCCAAAGCTTTTCTTCTGCCTCATGAAGAGTCCTTTCTCCTTCTTGTTTGACTCTTCCTTCCCAGGCAAGCTTCTGAAAAGAGCAACCTGGGCTCCTCCTCCTCGCTTCTTGCTCTCCACCTCCATCGGGGGGCTGCTCCTCGTAGCTCTACTGCTGAGAACCTGCTTTGGCCAAAGTCTCCAGCAACCTATTAACTGTCAGATCCAAAGGACACGCACTAGATCTCTGCCTGCTGTGTCTTCAGGTAGGCTATTCCTGTCAGATTCAAAGCCTCTCCCGGGCTCTAAAGAGTGCCTATGTACACAGGCTGTGAAATCTTCCACGTGCTGCTTCCTTCTCCACCAGCTATGCCACTTCTCACACTACCCTCTTCTTGATCCTGTGCTTCTCAAACTCCGAGTCTTCCCTCTAGGCCCCTCTGTGCCATTCCAGCACATCTTGATAAAGATAGCCCAATGGTTAGCTCCAGCTTTCAGGAATCCGCTACTGTTTTGTGCAAGCTCAGAAGCACAGGCGAGCTTGACTGGGATAGCTGAGTCTCTTCTCTACAAAGCATGATCCAGTAGGTCTCTGGTTGGGCTCAAGAAAAGAAGTTTCAGAGGATGCTGCTGCTGTTGCTGGCTCTCTGGGTTCGCACTTTGAGATCACTGGCTTGAAACAATCTTTTCTATGCCTTTGACTTTGGTTAACAGCCACACTACTGACTTTTTACAAGGACAACCTCAGATTTGGCTGTGCCAATGGGTCTACCACGCTGTTCTGTGGACATTTAGCATCTGACCTGTTTAATATGGAGCTTATTCAACTCCCTTGACCCTGACTCTCCACTGTCTCAAGCCTACTATTCCTCCTGCACTCACTGCCTCAGAGAAAAGTGCCACCCACCTCACTACCATCATATGTTCACAATTTCTGATTCACATATTGACCCTGGGTCTTTGTCACTGTTGAGGTACCCACTGTCACCCCAAACAGGGATTATGGTGATGGCTTACCTGCCCTTATTATTTCCAGCCTCACCTTCTTTAAATCCACCGTCTATGTTTCTACCAGAGATGGTCTTTGTAAGTGTCACTCTGAGAAGCTGACAAGTGTGTAGCCTCATCTTCCGTCACTTCCTCACAGAATCCCCAGTCTCCAGGCTTACTGGTCAACCTACAACAAAATTGCATCTTTTGCCTGTATGCCCTTGTTGAGCTTCATGGCTCCCTGGATACCCAAAGACAGCGTGTTCGTTGTGTATGCTTCCTCTAGATACTGGTTCCAGTTTAAAATACCGGGTGTTCCAGCTGCAGGAGCACCAGGGCAACGTGTAAGGTGCCCCGAAAGCTTTAATACAGCTCGTTTGGACTTAAGGGAAGAAGTCAGCTGCTTCGAAGCCGCAGGCACTGTGACACGCCTTCAGATTTGTCTGGCAACCACTCTAGCTCTGAGAGTAGACTGCAGATTGTATTGTTTTCCGCTGCTAACAAATAATTCTGGCTGTTTTCCCCCTCAGCAATACAGACAGTTGGTCTTGTATTTCTTTCAAATAAACCCATGTTCAAAACAATGAGGCATATACTCTGACGCTTTCCCATACCTACTTGTACTTGAGCTATAGCTGCTGAAGGAGAGAATTGAGCTTCAGTTCTGGCCTGGCAACAAACCTCCCAGTCTCTGGCACCCACCCTCTTCCTATAGGGGATGGGTGCCTGCTTCAGTGAAGTCATTTCTTAGGGATAGTTTCGTGTATTCACCAGTAATTTCAACAAAGCGTAATAAATTATCCTCAAACTGAGGCGATAAAAAGCACGGGGAATAAAGAGGCAATGGAGAAACATGGAGGCGCAGGGCTGGGGAAGTATGAGAAGCAGCTGAGAAACTGGACTTGGGAACTTAAGGAATCAGTCTCTGGACACAGTGGCGGGTGGAGCCCTGCTGAGGGAGTGTGCTCACTTGGAAGCAGCGAAGCCGCCACTGTGAATATTGGAATTTCCTAAACATATGTGTGGGCCTACTCTGTTAGGTTAACTTGTCCCTTGTCTGTTAATGACTTCCTTTATTTGTAATGTCTTTTTAAATAAAAAAAAATGATTGTGTGTATATACATATGCATGTATGTGGGTATGTGAGTGCCTGGGCCTGCCAAGTCCAGGAGATTATTGGATCCTCTGAGTCTGGAGTTAGAGGCACTTGTGAGCCTTTGGTCCTCTGCAAGTGGAGTGTGTGCTCTAAAGCACTGAGCCATTGCTCCCGCCCCTGTTGGTAATGTTTTATTTACACACATTAAAAGTTTATACCCTGCTGATTACCTTCACTGACACTGTTTTTGAGTATTAATATTCATATTTTAATCCCAACTCATACCTTCTGAAACATAAGATCATTGGGAGATTTTTTCTTTTTAAGTGAAAAGGGTGTATTTAGGTTTGGTTAATCATGGTAACTTCAACTCATATGGACTTGACCAAAAACTAGAACACCTCCATCTAGCTCTTCAAGCAAGGGTTGCTTTTGCTTGCTTCTGCTAGTCATCAGTAACATAAAGTATCTTTTGGAGTTTGCATGACTGGGCAGCCTTTTTAAATCTACTTTCATTGTGATGAAACCATAAGAGGCACTGACTGCGCCAAGGTCTAGATTCACATTCGACAGGTCCATTATAGCTAGCTGGGCCAGCAAGAAAGAGGACTTAGAGGTCTCAGGAAGTCCTCTCTGGTATGGCACATGCAAACGAAGAATGCAACTCATTAAACACTTCGTTGACACTGCCCAGACCCAAATGCATGCTGTGCTGCTTAGCTTGCTTTGGCTTGTTTACCACAACCACAAAAGACAAGGCAGGGTGGGGCAGGGTCACTGTAATATGCAGTACGATAAATATATCAATTGAAGACCAACATTAAAAGAGTTATTTGCTAATGGGCATCATGCCAGGGTTACTCAGGCAATGCCGCTTGCAGAATTCCTAAGCTGAGTTCACAAGATACAGATCGATGCACCTCCAAAGAGAGTCTATATCAATCTCCATTTCATTCATTAGCTCCCACTTCGAGCTGGTTGGCTGCTAGTTAACTCTTTAATGTGGGAGAAACTGTCAGTGTAAAGGCCACTGGGACATGTGCTCTTCCCAGCTCTACTTGACCTGTCAATATTTCTTGCAGCAGACTGTTTAAACTGGTGCGGCTAATGGCAAAATGGAGACCTATGGGGTTTTGAAGGCTTTCATAGCTTTAGAATGGCTTACCATCCAATAGCAAACATTAGTAAATTCATCCCATTGCTGTATTTCTGCCTGTGTTTTACCATCCAGGTGCACAGAAACCAGGATGAAATTATTTTCAATAGCTCTAGCCTTGAACTCAAAGGTATTTTAGACTACATATTATGTAAATATGGGCTCCTCTACAATGAGATGCTATCACACCAAGGACTTGGCTGCAGTGGAGATCATTAGTTTGTGATTCAGCTCCAAACAATGAGGGAAGTGAGGCAGCAGCATGTATAAAGTTAGGATTCATTTTCAATTTGAATTGGTCCAGGGACAACTTTATTGTTGCTCAGTGGAAGAACCTGGGTGCTCAGGGGGATGCTTGGTGCATGAACTATTTCGAGACTGTCTGAAAATGTAAATAAGAGCCTTAAAACATAAAGGCATAATTACCAAAACAAAGAATAGTCTCAGGCCCCCAGGAAGAGCTGGCTTTGCTTATTTTCTTTCTACAAATATTGAATTTACTAATTTCCCTTGCCTTACTATTGAATAAAATCAATTTTCTCAGTAGAGCTGATCTCTGCTTTGTCTGAGGTTAGATGTGAAGTTGATATGCATGTGTGGGTATACTGTTATAGAAAAAGCCTTGAATATTTAACCTTACGTCACAGCGAGCCCTCCCTCCGTGTTCCTGTGGGGTGTATATTGATTCATTATTTGACAATCAGGATTCTCCATAGGTTAATTGACATGTTTGGAATTCAGAGCAAGAAAGTCTGCACATTATTTGAAAACTCCTGTCAAATTGTTTGTAGATATGGGTTGATAACAACACCTGTTTTTGCCTCTCTTGGCCAATACAATCCACTGAGGATCCTGGCTTAAAAAATTTCCCTGCAGAATTGTCAAACATATGTATTTGTATTTCATTACTTGGGTAATAGCTGATTTGCCAAGTTCATTTACTACCAGTTGCTTCTAAAACATCTCAGTGGGATAATTAAGGATACTAAGAACTGAAACTGTACCGAGTTGGGGGAGGGGCTGGAGCCACTGCCCAAATCCCAATCCTGATTAAACTGCTGCCCAGAATTAAATATTCAATAGCTAAAAGTCTCTTTCCTGCCTTTACTCTGAGCAACTTATCATCAAGGAGACGGAGCTACTCCCCAAGTTGCAAAAAAAATGAGACCCCGCCTTGAATTAACCACACCAATCAAACACATCAAGATCCTATGGACTTTCAAGTGAAATGTATTTAAGCCAAAAAAAAAAATGTTGGTAATGTTCTAAACGGTGCCTCCCAGTGGAAGATGCGTGAGAGAGAAAAGAAACAGTAATGTGGGAGTAAGTTCTAGAAGAGAGTGGAGAAGGCCAAGAAACAGGGTTCAAGGTTATGGCTGAAAGGGAGCACAGGGAGACTGGGCAGCTAGAGCACTCTCTCAGGAGATGTAGCTGCAAACAAGTCTGGAGAGTGGTGAAGCACTATAGCATTAGGGTTCGAATGCTCTCAAAGAAGCTTGCTGGCTCATTGCACAAAGAAAAGAGACATTTTAATCCTGAGCTATCTATCGTCACTTGAACTTGAACGCCTGTTGTTTGAAGTCACAAGCTATGGGGTCTTGTCATGTAGGTTTTCAGTTCTTGTGCCGGAACAAAACCGTAGGAAAACCAGAAAAAAAAAAAAGTTAAAAACCTAAACAGAAAAAATATGGGTATCAAGTATACAAAAGATAATTGCATCTGAAATGATGTCTCTTTTAAATTTTGGACAAGGAGAAGTCAGGATATCAATGGTGAGTTTCTGAGAATTTTCCTCTGAAGAATGGGAAAATGTATGAGGGACTAGAAAGAATGTTTGAGACACAAACTGTTGAGGTCTGTGGGTGCCATTGCCATGATAAGGACTGTGAATTCGTTCATCCACCTACAAGCTTTCCAAGTCCATATAAATGGTAAAGGAAGAACGCCATGGGTGCAGACACAAGTCTGTTTCAAAGGCAGATGATGTCTGAGTTCCTTGCTCCTTGTCCTTCCTGTTTCTATGGGCATTCCTTTGAGATGCGTCACACCAGCTGACTCAGGAGACCTCTAAACATTCCTTGGAGAGATACACATGGCTTTCTGTCTACTAGGTGCTGGGTGTTCATGGGGAGTTATTATTGTTTTCTGAAAGGTGAAGAAGTCAGCTAACAGTGCTGGCATGATCTTGTTTCTTTACTTTTATTACCTCGGGAAATTGTATAGTTTTGAGTCCCAGTGCCCGGGAGCATAGGCTTAAAGAGAGAAAAAAGTTCATTCTTAAAAAACAAACAAACAAACAAACAAACAAACAAACAAAAAAACCCCGAGAGAGCTAGAGAGCTTTTCTTGGTACATCTCTACAATTTCCAGCTTTTAGGCCACTGCTAATAAGCTATTTCTTGACATAATCTTTGGCTTAAGCATGTGGAACAGTGGACCAACGAGCTTAATAAATAGACAAAGATGATATGCAACTAACGGACAGAGCATCTCAGCCAGGTGTTAACACATCATTCATTGAACTAAATGCTCTTTCAAATTGTGCCGTAGAAACAATTAAAGAGCTGACTGAAGTTTTAAGTTGCTTTGGACTGTCTGGCACAATTGATCCACGATTATCTTTGTTCTCCCTGAAGCCCTGAATGTTACCTCCTTCTTCATTGACTTTAAATTTCTTTATACTTATACAACCTGTGTCTGGCATACTGAGTATCTGGGCAAAGACAGTGTCCATTGGAGAAAGCTATTTTGATAGTCTCAGAATCCTAAATATACAATTAAAATCAGAGCCTTTTCTCTCTTGAATGCTTAAAACTAACTCTTCAAAACAAACAAAATCTTATTGAAAATGTGAAGATGATGCCAGGTGCAATGACCCGCACCTTTAATCCCAGCACTTGGGAGGCAGAGGCAGGTAAACCTCTGAGTTCAAGGTCAGCCTGATATACAGGGCAAGTTCCAGGACAGCCAAGGCCACATAAAGAAAGCCTGTCTCAGAAAAACAAACAAACAAACAAACAAACAAACAAACCAGAAAGAAAGAAAGAAAAGGAAAAAAAGAAAGAAAATGTGAAGATGAGAGGGAAACTTTTAAGAGACAGCATATTCTTTTCACAGGAAATATAATGACAGGCTTTAAAGCAATGAGACAAGTTTGACTCCAAACTTGGAGCCCCATCATACCCATGGGTAGTGTGACCTCATAAGTTGGAAGACTGTCACTCATGAGTAGTGTGGTGAAGGAATTTTGTTCACCATTTTGATGTTCTTGGATAAAGTCTTTGATGGCCTGAAAAGACACTGATGATCACTTTCCTGAATGTTTATTTACACAGCTGTTTCGCTATCTCCTTGTTGAAAAGACAACAGCTGTTCTGTGACAATCTCGGTAAGTATTCAGTGGAGCACAACCAAGTGTGCGTGGTTCCCAAAGCACCATGAAAGAAATCTGGAATGGGCACAGACATGAGGATAGCTGTTAGCCCCACATACATAAGTCCTTCCTGTAGCCTTTACCCTTTGTCTTCCTGCCTGGGAAAAATTGTACAAAGTTATGAGTGAAAACTTTGGAGGATGAAGGGACTCAGCTGCTTTCTTTGAGGCAGTTTCTCTGTCCTAAGATGGTACCAGTCATCATATGGTATTTGAACCAAATGGAAGGGTCATTTTGAGTTGTTCTTGATTACCTGCACCGGTGTCTGTGTAGTGACACTGGATTGCTGTCACTTAGACACGTGAATAACATGACCATAGGTTATCATTTTTATAAGGCTGTTTTTTCAATTTATTAGGTACATCCCGATAGAGAAATTATAAAAAATATTTTATTGGGAACCCAAACTGCTCAGGTTCCTAGACCTCTTTGGAGGTAAAATCAGAAGAGATTGTCACAGCATATCATTACTCAGTATCAGAGTAAAATGGAAAAATAACTTTATTTGTGAATTAGCTGAAGAATCTTTATCAAGATTTCAGTTTATCTTAGGGTGGTTTCCTCAGTAATGCTATGCAAAGTTCAGCACAGACTCCCAGGGAGGTTACTGTAAATGTTCATTAAAACAGCTACTTAGCAGAAACTTTATAATCTTAGTTTCTCTGTATCTTCTGTGAATAATAATTCATATGGTCTACTGAATTTTTATTTGACATCCTCCATCTCTTTGATGCTTTGCTGTGGCTTGAATTAAGTGTTAACATTAGAAAAGATGTACTTACAGAAAATGTAGAATCCTACAAGCACATTAATATTAAATTAATTAATATTTAAAATTAAAATTAAAATTAAATTCTGTGAGCTCTACTGCCACCCCAATACCCTATTTCCTCTTTTCTTCTTCCTTTTGCAGTTACCACCTGATGCACATTGTAACTGACTTATTTGTTCCATTTCCTATTCATTTGCTCTCTTTATCTCTGGACTACCAATCCTATGAAGGAAGAAGCTTTGCTTTGCTCACTGGTATGTCCCTGGAACCCAGGATGGTACTTGACACATAGTAGGTATTGGGTAACTCTTAGTTAATGACTGGATTACACCGTCTATCATAGAACAGGGTAATGCAAACACTGGTGTAATTATTGTTCTCTATGTCCCTGATGTCATCTTTCCCAATGAGTTAATGATGGCTCAGTGGTCTGTGTTTAATAATCACCCCTAGCAATACTGCAAACAAAGGCAGACATTAATTGCCTCAAACACAGTGGGAGGTGTAGGCCCCTGGAAAAGCGTTGAAGTATAAAGAACCGTTCTTTCCATACACTTTCAACATTTTAAGATATTGACCTACCATCTGTACAAAGACGGTAAACTTCAGGACATGCAAGACAGCTACGAGAACATAGAATTTGGATTCTATAAAGTCCCCCTCACCAGAAGTGAATTTTGGACAAACATTTTCATTAGGGTGAGGATTTGAATGTGCTTAGATGGCTGTATATTTGTATTCCTTTTTATTCTGCCTACTTCTGTCCCAGTCTCCTTCTCTCTGCCTCTTCGTCTCTGTCTGTGTGTCTGTCTCTGTTTCTGTCTCTCATCTCTCTCATACACATACGTGCGCGCACACACATACACACATACACTGGTAAAAGAAGAAGGTACTGCAGAAAGACTATGATGTTAATGTAGAAGGATGAAGACGAAAGGGCTGGGATTCAGAAGCCCCAGATCAGATGTAGTTCTAATTCTGCGCTCACTGGTTGGTAGTTGGTTCTCATTAAACATCCTGATATCATCAATTTACGATTTAAGATCCTTTTTTCTCTAAATATGTATATGCTTATAAATAGAAGAGACTAGCAATAAGAAAATAAATTCTGTGTAAAGATCCCCATAACCTTTTCTTTTCTGATGGATTAAATAGTCACTAATTTCATATTGCTTTATCACTTTTCATCCTTTAGACTTAGATTGTTGTCATTATTTGGAGACACTAATGTTGATGTCTGATTCTCCAACTCAAACTCATTGCCTTCAGTGAAAAACTGTGTTGCCTATATAATTAATCAGAGGAAACTTCAAAATAGCTTATGCCATCAATCTGTTTGACAACATACCTAACCGCTTATTTCATCTTGCCTTTGGAACAATGCCAGATAGCAATATCTAGGCCGCTCTGGGCAAAGCTTGTCTCAGGTCCTGCTTATGTCCCTCACTGAGTGTGAGCTGGTCACCCAGACAGCATGGAACATTTCAGTGATGCACCTCTGTGCACTTGTTTGGTTTGCCCTTCCTCAAGGTACTTCGAAGGGATTCATCCCTTTTGTCACTGAAAAACTTTGTCTCCTCATGTCAGAATCTTCTATAGTGCCTGTTCTCTAAACTGTTCTCTATATGCATGACTATACTAGGAATTTAAAAAAACAACAACAACAACAAAAAAACAGAAACTTTTTGAATTGCCTCTTCCTAAAGTAAGTGCTATGTCCTAGAATAGCTATTCTTTGACTTTGAAGCTCTACCCCCACCCCATTGCTCGCACAGCTGGAGGAAGGAATGCTACATGGAGAAGCCGAGGTTTTGTATAGAAGAACATCGCTCTCGCTTGGTCTGCTACCACTGCATCAGACTCTGCAGTCACCTTTCTGCAGGGCTGAGTGCACTTCTGTGAGCCACACACTCTCAAATCTCCAGCTCCTTGTCTCTGAAGTCTCCTGCATCATTTTAGACCAAGATTACACGAGTTTGTCACACTTTCCTTTTACTAGTACATCCTTTCCTACTGGAATGTGGGCCATGGCTCAGGAAGTGGGTGAGAAAAGTTCATACCTTCCACCCTTACGACTTCTAACCTTTGTCACAGGCTGTTTGAGGTAATGAGATGCCTCAGAAATCACAATACTCATCCCTGACACCAGGAGGGCAGCAAACAGACACCAGTGGCCACATGCAGTCATGTGCCAGTAGATGAAACTGCTATGGAAATGCTGGGAAGGTATGTGGGAGTGTCAGGGAGCTTGGGAAGAGAAATTGCAGTTTGCAGCTTAAAATATGGTAGGCAAACTGTGCTGTGACGTGTGGCACTTAACAACTTGATGTAGAAAAAAAACACACTGTGAAGGTAGGTACCAAGGAAGAATGTTCAGGAAGAGGAGAGGAAGGCAGGGGTCCTGAGAAGGAAGTGTCCAGTGAGAAGGCAGGATGGTTAGCGTGAAGGGAGAGATGAAGAACCGATTAGAGACAAAATTCCACAAAGAAAGTGGAGAGTCTTACAGTAACTTCTTTTCCTCCAATCATCACGGAAAGGCCTGGGAGAGCCTGAAACAAAATGATATGACTTTATTTATGTGTGGCTGGGCCCACTGTGGTCTTTGGATTTGGGGGCTAGAGAGACAGAAAAGGCCAATCGGGTGGTTGCGACGGAGATCTAGAGAGATGTAGATGGGACTAGATTGCAGTGTTGGCTAGGATGGGAAGAAACAAGCTGATTCTAGATGCACATGAAATCTTTATCCAAATGCGGGCCGTAGCTGTGGAGTATGGTCAGTTATGCCCCCAAGGTTTCTCTGCTGTTGACCTGGTCTGAGACCACCATGAGAATACAGTGTAAGTCTTCAAGGCCGACTGGGCCAGTAGCCTCCACTGTGCTTTCTGATCTGCGGGGTGATCACAATGTCCTCATCTTTATATGTTGGTCAGTATATTGAGCAGAAAAGTGATTACCATTTCCCGTCTGAGAACTACGTATATGGATGAGTCAGCCAATCTCATGATAGCTGTATGGACCACCCCAGCCTTCTTGCATAGATTTATAGTGCTGTCAGGCCACACATTTGTTTATGAAATTGTTTCCTAAACTTACAGACTTCTTGGTATTTGTATCCCTTCACCTAGAGCTTAAGGTTCCCAGATGTCACAGTTACATCTCACCTTTGTATCTTGCTGACTCTTACTAGCTGTCTTCGTTTAGGTCTCCCCTGTTGTGATGAAACACCATGACCAAAAGCAGCTTGGGAGGAAAGGGTCCACTGAGCTTACCTGTCCTAAGCACAGTCCATCACTCATGGAAGCCAAGGCAGGAGCTCAAGCAGACACCACAGAGGAACCAATACACAGTGGGCTGGGCCCTCCCCATCAACCATCAATGTAGGCATGCCTGCCTACAGGCCAGTTTCACTGGGGCATTTTCTCAGTTGAGCCATGTTAGATGGCTCTAGCATGTGTCAACTTGACAAGAACCTCACCAACACTCGTACAGTGTTACCAGAAAATCAGAATTACTTAATATATCTTTGGATGACTAACAACCAATAAATCAACAGCAGCCCTGTCTCTAGACGTCTCTGTGGGGTTCTTTGCAGCAACTGCCCTTCTTTTCATCTCCACTTCCTGTTCCGAAAACAGAACAGTGTCTTTTACAATTGGATCAAGTTTGTATAACAAGTGAAGAGAAAAACCACATTTGTGTCTCAGTTTTTCTTCCTGTGCTGGGATTTGGATGTAACTAACAGAGGCCAATATCTGGGAAAGTGCAAAGGGGTCTGAGGTTTTGATTAGATGTTACATCCACATTCATGTTATTGGTGTCTTTGAGGGAGGATCAATGTTTAAAGACCCATCAAATCTGTTCTGTAGAATCTGACTGATCCTTTTAGCGTTTCTTTTGAATTTTCTTACAAATGAATCACTGGGCTCATTATCAATGGATTAAATTGGCAGGCAGGCAGTTAAAGAACAAGCTCATATGTGGTTGCCTGAATTATTCAAATACAAGTAACTTCATTAAGTTGGCATGGTCAAGGGCCATTAAGGATTTTAGTAGATGTTTCCAGCAGTTTCAATGAATGCTTTTCCCTCATGGGAGTGCATCTTCTGTGTTAATTGTAAAGAGAGTTTTCTTGTGGATCCATTTCCTTGGTGGACCTTAATTTTGAACCTGGTAGGCTTTACTTAGTCTGTGTATCTCGTGAGGATTTCTTTTATCCCCCACTGACCATGAGGAGAGTTCTGAGCCCAAGAGCAGCAGCCTTCTTCATCGGGCCTGAGACACTCAAGCAGGGAGGTGGGTGAACAAAAGCTCTGCTCTCCATTTCTTGTGTGAATGCACTCAGCTGGTTGGCATTCATCATCCTGCCCTTCCCAGTCATTAACATGGACCTGTTTTAAATTCCAACACTGGCCCTTCTGGCTCTTTCCTTCTCCCTTATTATGGGTTCTGGGCAGGAATTTATTTCAAATTACCCTCCATTATAGACTTGGTGTTTTGCACTGTGTCTTTTTCTAGGAGACCTTTCCCCTGTCAGAGCTTCTCATTTCTAAACTTGACTGTGCCAAGAGGAGGGAGTGTTGTGGGGAAGCAGCTCTCCTTTCTGCTGTCACCCTCTGGATTTTGCTTACTTAGCTTTTAGTGTAAACTATGCTGTTCTGATATGTGAGTTGTCCACATGTGTATTTTTTTAACCGTTGGTGATTTGTTGCTTGCTTTTAGGTAATCTACAGCATGCCACCGCATCCATCAGCGGAGGAGGATAATGAGCAAAGTGCACATCATCCAATTTTAGAACTTAGTAGCTATTAATATATGAAATTTTATGAAGGTGGTATGAAGATAATTAAATAAAATTAGATTCATCCATTATAAGATTTAAATGGATTTATGCTCTGTCTTTTATTATCTGAAATAATCCATTTAAAAAAGTACACAGAATGATTCAAGATATGTACTTGTAGACTATAATCACTAGGGGGGAAGAGAAATTCTATTTGTCAGACTCCACTAACATGGATCCAAACACATGCTCTCATAGTCTTGCCTTTTAACCAGAAAAATATTTTCTTACATGTCATGAGTATCACTTCTTTAAAGCACACATTTAGGTTTTATTTCCCTTACAGCACTTCTCCCTAAACATCTTTCAAAGTCTTTATACTTATTACTTCTGCTCTGCGTTCCACACACACTATACTTTGATCATCACCATCTCCTTCATTATTTATCTCAAATCCACTTGGTTTTGTTGGGTAGTTCTTGAAGGAAGCAAGCAACCTGAACATTTGCCGTAGTAATCACTCTTGAGTTATGGTAACAAATTAACACCTCTGTGTAAATTTTTTTGCTGATAGAACATTCTCATGCCAGATCAAACTTAGTTTCTGGCACATTATCTTGATAACACATTATTCATATCAGAAAACTTCACTGAGCTAAGATTGTATATACCGTGAACCTTCCTTGATTAGATATTTGACACTGAGACAAATCATTGCTTGTTTATGTATCATACTGAGCCGCAGTAATCAGTATGGCCAAATGGTAGCCCAAATAAATAAATTTGTAGCCCAAGTAAACATAAGAAAAAACAAAGAACAGCAGCAAAAGAATGTTTGGGACCACAGAAACAATCAATTTATATATAAAATAATGCCAATTTTAAAAATTATTTTTAAAAGTTAAATTGAGCGTAACTGGGTTTTTCATGTTTTTTGTGTTTTACCTAAGTCTATTGTAGGGAAAGAGTTAACAATCACATTTGCCATCTGAAAACTCTGTTACCACAAATTCCTGTTTCCACGAACATGTGCATACAATACACATCTCTCTGTTTCTGTTCTGTAAGGGCCACACCTTTTCAAAGAGTTTTACATTTCAAGCACCAAGAGACAAAAGTCAAAGAATGAAGGGCCTCTGTAGTTCCATTTTCATAATAGAATTCTGTTGTTCTAGAATGATTTATTCTGAATAAGAAAAAATGTAAGGAACTTGGAACACGGACAGAAGTAGTGTCTCATCAAAGGTTGTCTATCGTTTTATGAATCACATGTGATGGATGAGATTTATGAATTAGAATCTGTGTCAAAAGATTTACAACATACTAAATTAGTCATGACATCTTCTCGTCGGTGCACATAAACTTTCAACGCAACATCTATATCTTCACCACAGAGCACGGCCAGCCCGATTCCTTCATTCCACGGCAGCACACCCAGACCCTGTCACTGTACTTGATAAATTCTTGAAGGAATGGGCCTCAGATCAATTAAAATAAACACCACAAGCTGATTTATCAAATCTTTTCTGAATGCTCTCAGAAAATGTCAAAAATCTGATCCATTGACAGAGAAAAGTCAGAGAATCGTGGCAGCCTATGGGATCACAAGACCTTTTCAAAACCGTCATAAATCACCACAGAAAACAAATGGGGCACCATGTGATAAGATTTCTTTTGACAGCTTTGCCTCAACAAGACATATATGAGATAAATGGATACCTTTGTCTATACCCAATTGCCAGTTTACAAAGTTCCAAGTTGTCAAACTGTAAAATTCACTATCAAAGTCCTTCCAAACAATACAGCATTTTTTTGGGGGTATGCAAGGGTGGCTTTTTCTCAAGCCCCGTATGAGTGCTGCAACCTGTATACCCATTCCTGCTGATATGTGTACATGTGTGTTACATACATATACACACACAGCAGCTTCCAAACTTCAAAATAACAAGCACACAACATATATGTATAGACACACGCATATACACATACACACACACACCCTTGTCTGGACTAATTAAACTTTTGCCATTCTGTTATTAAAAGGAAACTGCTTTAGAATGCTAAAGTATATCTAATCAAGGTTCTCTTCATTTCTTTTTTAATCATCCAGTTGTATCTCATTTCTTATATGTTAAGTGCACATTCAGAGACAAGCAATAGTGGCTAAGCTTTCAATCTATGTGTCTCTCTTTCCCTCTCTCTCCTTCCTTCCTTTCTCTCTCTCTCTCTGTCTCTCTTTCTTTTCTCATTGGTTGCTGATCCAAAGACTTCCTTTATTCCCCAGACATCTATTGAGTGTCTACTATGTTCAGCTCAGTAATATTACACAGTGACTCGTGGAGAGAGGACACCTCACCTACTTTTTCTTTAACTGATCAGTAAATGTCAAGATGTTGCAGGGAAATGAAATGATGAAGACATTTAGGTACCTCCCCTTTTACCCAAAAGGCATGAAAAAAAAAAAAAAAAAAAAACAACAGAACTGTCTTTGCCTTGTAAGCAATAGCCAAAAGGGTAGTGAGATCTGTAAGAGCACCTTCCCAGGATATCTAGTTTGGCACAGGCATTGAGTCTACGATTTAACAAACACTTCAGGTCAGTGTAACATGAACTTGCACTCACTCATTCAGGGTAAATCTTGGGTCATCACTTTTAAGATACAATCTCTATTAATTCTGCAAAACAAGAGGACATCAGACTTCTGATGGGCCCCACATAAATGTGCCATGTTTATGTTCAAAAGAGATAACAAAGGAAGCAGCTAGTGAACTCTTCTCAGATTCTCGGAGCCCGGAATCTCAGCAAATGCTTTCAACTATAGGCAGCTTGGTGGGGATGTGGGGATGTGGGGATGTGGGGATGTGGGGATGTGGGGATGTGGGGATGTGGGAATGTGGCTTGTTCCTGGCTCTTCCCATCTGGGATTTTTTTTTCCTGGAGGGAACAGCTTCATTCCATGGCCTTCGATTGCTTTTGTACCCTCCTTGCTTCAAAATTCCAACTTAAAAAAAAAAAAAAAGGAGTCCTTTGCTATGAGTCAGTAAATGGAATACATTAACAATGCTGGAGTGTCTGGCCCTGTTCCAGACTTGCTAACTTGATCACCCTAGCTCCAATGGAGGCTTCGAGTTTTTCTTTCTTTTCTTTTTCTTTCTTTCTTTCTTTTTTTGTTTACTGTAAAGGAAAATTACCCTATATAGCTTCTAAGTCCCCAAGGCTATCCCTAAAAGCCTTGCTCAAACTTCTAAGGTGCCTGGACTAGCGTTTGAGCTTAGAAAAGCTGTTGGCAAATCCCAGTGAAATTTTTTGACAGATTCATCTTTTAGCCTTTGGGAAAGTGAAGGTGCTGCAGGCAAGATATTTGATTAATGCCATAAAAAATAGTGTTGTGGGCACAGCTGGCACGTAGGGAGGGAAATTCATTGCTAACTCTAAACCTGCCATGTAATTTTCTACCCACGGTTCTTTTCCTCACTTGACAGAAGATCTGCGTAGGACAAACTCAGCTGACAGAGGACAAGTCAGCCAGATGTTGAGGCATCTCGAAACATGACAGATCACTATGTTTCAGCTCAGATTAATTCACTTATTAGAGGTGGGCCTAAATCACTGGTCATTGTCAAATCAGTTGTCACCACCAGCAAATCACGCCACATTTCAGAGCAGAGATAGTTACGGTTTTAAAGGGTTGTTTTAACCTGAGCCCTTGGTGCTGAGTGAGATTTCAGCAAAACGCCTGGGTCGCCTCTCCTCAGCGGCGCAATCGCCTTCAATTGACCAAGCATCTGCCCACCCTGACTTTCTGGAAGGCTGTGCAGAAACAGGAAGAGTGTGAGTCCAGAGCGTGACAACTGCTAAGCTCAGAATTGCTCTGGTCTTCTGAAGTCACCTTCTCTCTTCCTCCCTGTCCCTTTTGCACTTCCAGAGTGCTCTGCACAGCACTGCCATGATTGGGACTTGGCCGATGGCCAGAAGTAAACACGAATTCACTCAGAATTGGGAAAAAAATTGCCAAGGACCTCTTTCAGAAGGACAAAGCAGCAGAGCTCTGCTCTGTGAATTCATATGAAGCACACCTCGCTTCACCCCGCTAGAGTTTGTGGCTGCCTCAAAACACATCGACTTTCCAGTTCATCTCCCAATGGCTCAGTGGCCAGTTTACAAAGGCAAGACCATGACTAGCCCCATAGGTACAGGCTGAAGTAAAGTGTCAGGGAGTAAATAAGCTGTAGAGGGGAGATAATATCTTCATCCCTGGAGGCTGAGTTAGGGGAACACTGGCGGATGAACAGTGGGAAACTGGTACCAGCTGCGCTTCTTCGTCAAAGGAAGCCCGGGTCTCTCTCAGGCTCACCGGGGACTGGAACTCCCAGAAACAAGGCCCATTAAAACTGCAAAACTCAGGGGAAAGTGCCACATAAAAAGGTGGCATTTCTGTGACTGGTGTTTTACTTCTTTTTAAAGACCACAATTCAGTCAATCAAGTAGGTTGCCTCAAATAAGAGCTCTATCTACACTGCCCCACAGGCCAGCCCCCAATGGCATATTTAGCAGGCTCCGGGCTGCTCTGTGCCATTTGGAAGCTATTTCATCTGATTTTTCTCTTCACATAGAATGGTGCACTCTCTATGCTTACTGAACTTCTAGCTACCCTTAAAGCTAGTCTTTGTCACTCTGTTCTGTGAACTCAGTCCAGTATCCTTATCTCTTCCATTTCCCTGCTTGATGTTTTCTCTTCTATTCCTTTGTCACTTTGTCATCATTCTGTTTTGTGCAACAGTGCTCTCTACTCTCTATTGTCTACTGAAGGGTAAGGTCTTTGGAAATTTGGGTGAAGAAATGTCCATCTTTGTATGCTTGTAACTTTTAATTAAATAGATCACCAAAATAAATTTTGAATAATTGGAATTAATAGAATTTGTCATTATAGATGATCTAGATTCCCAAAGCTCTGTTCCTGAAATGTGGGGTTCAGGGGCTAAATGGCTGGAGTACTCTGTGTCCTGCTCTGATCTTTGCCTCGTCCATAACCTGGTGATGGTGCTGGGAACTGCTGAGGTCTGTGACTCCAGGGGGCTAACAATGATTTCCTGCTCAAAATGCCCCATATGCTTGGAAGGCTGGCAGTGGCCTGACCTTTCACCCTAGCATCCTTAACTTTCTTGGGCCCCATTTTTTCTCTCTGTCTTGCCACTTGTGGTCCAAAGGAGATCACAGGCACAACTAAGATGCAATGTCTGTCCATCAACATATTAAACAGTGTAGTTGCTAAGTTGTTTGAAATTCTCTGTAGAAAGCTCTAGGTCGCTTCCCATGCCATTTGGTAATTATTACTTCTACACCTATTATGGGGCCTCTCTGAGGTGTCTGGACCGGAAGAGGCCCATCCCAGAGATGCTTCACTACTCACGATCAGTTTTTGCTGTTGAAGCATTCCTGTTGCAAGCCTGGGATTTATTATTTACTTTCAAGCTCTTAGGTTTAGTTTTGTGGTGAACTTCAGGAAAGCTTCGTGAGTGATGAGACACATCCTGGGAAATGGTAACTACGATGGGCAGACAAGTGCAGATGCAGTGCAGAACTAGGAACAAAATGTGACGTTAACAAAGAAAACCAGAGAAGCTTCCACTGTGGTTCAGAATTCAGGGAAGGAGGGTGAGAAAGACCCAGGAATAAACTGCAAACTCCAGGGCAAAAGGCTGATGAGGCCAATTTGCAGGGGGTGGGGACAGCTGCACAAACTCAAGTCCTTGGAAATATTGGAGCAGAGAGAAGGCTCACCTTCAGATACCAGTGTGTCCCTGCTAATGAGGCCCTAGAGGAGCCTTTTCCTGTGGAATCAAACCCCGGTCCAGAGAGTCTAAAATGACCTCAGAGTTACTTCTGATAGGCAGGGTTTGTAGGGCCACAGGTATGTGTCCTGTAGACAGGCTGCCTTAGGGGTTCTGCTTTTCCTGCCTGGGAGAAACTGGGCTGAACACCCCTCTCTTTTGTATTACCTATATTTGAATCCCCACTGACTTGAGCCTAGTAGTAATTCACTGAAATATATATATAGAATTAAATTTTCCATTACTCTACATTACTGTCTGATCACTACAAGAACTATAAAATATGAAACAAATGCAAACAGCTCCAACAAACCTGCTTCTGTAGGTTGAGCGGATTTATATCCTTTCTTGCTCACCCAAGTAATTAAAGGATACAGACGAGCTGAGGAAAATTAAGGCACTTGGTACTCTCTTTTTCTGTGACTCTACTGTGCTAAAATTATGGGACAAGAAGCCCCGTATTTCTCATCCTGGGAAACATGTTTTCATGGCATAAAGAGAGAGCTGTTTGGAGACAGTAAGGGGCTGGGAAATACATGTTCTAACGTTAAAGGCTCCCCCACCCCTGCAAAAAACCCAACCTGTAAAAGTTATTTTAAATAAAATACCACCCTTTTAAAATAAAATACCATCACATCTATACTCCAAACCGGTAAGTAGTGTGATAAGACAATTTATAAAGATTATGTAAGGACCAAATAGCACAGAACTCAGTTTATTTTGGGGATCATGATGGAGCTCAGTGGTACAGCACTTGCCTAATAGCCATTAAGGCTCTCTGGTCCAGTCCTCGGAACCATAAAAGAGAAGGCTGCATACACACACACACACACACACACACACACACACACACACACACACACACACACACACA
>NW_026590701.1:728337-777080 GCF_907164565.1 Psammomys obesus
ACACACACACACACACACACACACACACACACACACACACACACACAGTCTCTTAAGGCCGGATGAATTAGAACTACCCTTCGGGAGAATCTGGCTAGTTCAATCTCGTGCGGTAAATGCTCTGTAACTTTGTCCTGTGAAGGACGTGAATTGGGAGGCGACTGTCCTCCGAGAAGGGAAAGTCTTTGCCAGGGAGGGTATAGGATGATGGGTTCCAGGAGGAGGAGGGCCCATGGGTGATGATGCAACAGCATCTCTATTGGATGCTGGAGCCACTTGGAGCACAAGGTGAGGGGAGGGAGACTTTAGCTGCACAGTGGGGCCCCTCTCTTCTCTAGACCGCACAAGTGGTGGTCTTTCCTCTTCTTAATCTCAGGAGCAGGGCTTTCTGCCCCTCCTCGCTTGCCTCCCTGCCAACATCCCCTCCTGGCTGCAGATATACCAGAAGATAAGAGTAACTATTCTGGTTCAGTGACTGGCCCTGCCAATGCCTAAGGCCCCACCTGTTCCAGGGGCAGACCTAGTCTAATGTGTCACCCCCAGGCATGGTCCACTTACCCCAGGACCTTCAAAGCCAGGCCACTCAGTGTTACATTATTCTCAACACAATTAAATCCATTCCATTCAAGAAGTGAAATTTACTTTTGCAAATATGATTTCATTTATTTTAATTGATTTCCTCTCTCAAAGATTATTCATGGATTCTGTAGAGGTATGCGGTTTTCTCTTATATTGAGAGATATATACTACTTTTAAGTAAGTTTCCCCCCCACAAACTTAAAATAGTCATTTAATTTATCATTTGAAAAGCAGTACAATATGACTAATTTTATTTGACCACAGTCAATTTGGTAATTTTTATAAGAAAGAAAAAAGAAACCTAGACCTTATTCACCTTATTATTTATTTTCATAGATAACTACTTCTACTTCACAAGTATGGTTATAAAACACATAGTCAAGAAAAACGAGTCATTGCAATAAGCAGCCAGTGTCTCCTGGAAGCACTCAGGTGTCCGTGTTTCTGTGGGGTTCAGTGTGGGGTTCATGTCTACAGGCAGGCTGCCCTCCTGCATTTAATCCCTCGAATCTCGGACTACCCTGCACTGCGTCTCCATATCCTCACTCACCTACCCCTCTTGGCGAAATATGTAAAAGTCAGGCCTGTCTTCAATAACAACAAAAAGTGGAGGCAAGAACCACAGCATGGGGCGTCCTATTTTGCTTGAGTTCCTAGCATCAACAATCACCGAACGTCTTTTGCACTGCTGCTGTAAGTCCTCTGGCAGTTTGCAAAGTATTTACCGTGCGCTGTATCATAATGTTTAATGGTAGTGGGTTGGCCTTATCTGGTTTCTTTCAGAGGGTTGTTGGCACACTGGGACTTTGTGGGTCACATCCACTCAGAGGCATTGTTGCACTGGGGAGCGAGAGGCCAAGTCCCCAATGTTAGATGGCTCAGCGTTCAGGAAGGAGCAGCAAGAGAGACATGATTTCTCTGTGGAGATATGTTTATGCATCCCACCCTTGATTTGAAGAGCACACAGGATGAATATAAACCCCAGTGATACGGGCTGGAAGGAAATTCCAAGTTATTCCTGCATTCTGTTGCCCTGAATTCTGGAGTGAAATCTTCAGAAACCAACCAACCAGCTCTTGTCTTCCTGCCTGATGTCAACGTTGCTCTCCACAAAGCTTTCCGGGGGCATTGATAACCCTGACCTCAAATTTATTGAAGACGCTAGCCAGCTTCAGAGTCACCAACCCTAGAGCACCCGGGAACATTAAGTTTAGTGCTGGATAAAAACAGCAGGGCTTATTGTTCAACTAGGTTTTTGATCCTTAGTTCACGGCAACTGACAACTCCATCTTAAAACTTTCAAACGTTAGTTACAGCATTACAAATTATCTGGAAGACTCTCAGGAATCTTAATGTGTTTTAATCTCTCTCTGTGAATGAGTGTGTATGTAAGTTACAGGTGTGTGCATGTGCGAGTGTATGTAAATACGTGTGAATCTATAAGTATGTGGCATCTTAGTATATGTAAGCATATATGCATGCGTGTTGGTGTGTGTGGGTGAGAGAGAAGGAGAGGGGGGAGGGAGAGAAGTTGAGAGGGAGGAGAATGTGAATGTGTGTGCTGACTTGTGCAGGTCAGAGACGACCTGCAGTGTGATTCTTCTTGCTTGCCCAGGGTTTCCTGTTTGCCAGTGTGCGCAGCAGGTCAGCGGGCCTGTGAGTTTCTGGGGACTCGCCTGTTTCTGCTTCTCAGGCTCCTGTCTTGTATAGAGGTGCTCGATTGCAGATCTGAGCCATAGCACCTGTCTACATGGTTGCTGGTGATAGAAACTTAGGGACTTAGGGTTCCCATACTTGCACGGCAAGCATTTTACTGACTGAGCCATCTCCCTGGCTTGTTTGTTGTTGTTGTTTTTAATCACATATGAGCAGTTCTAAGGGCCTTATCAAAAATCTACCTAGCTTTCATAAGATTGTGAAAAAGAGAGAGAGAGAGAAAAAAATAAAACTTGGTGAGCTTCTGAAAAGAAGTTTGCCAGGAAACTCTGGCCCATTGAGGAGATGGGAGAGAGGAATATCATTAAAATTAATTCACATCACAGTCAGGAAAATGGAGTTATTTAGTGCCTGTGTCCACAGAAAGAAAGCACATGGAGCTCCTCGTCAGGCAGAAACTACCCTGGAAGGCAATTGCAGGAAGACAGAGGTAAGCAGCCTCAGAGACCATTGTTCTTATTAATAAATTTCTGTTTTTCAGCTTTGAGAGTCTAGACTCATTTTCTTCCTCTTCTTTGAGTTTTCAGTCTTATTTCAAACACTGAGTTGGAAGGGACCATTCCAACAATCACCACTGTCATAAGTGAAGAGAAATGGCTGTGAGAAAATCTGGCTGTCAGAGAGTGATTTCAAGGGTACGTACTTAGTCATCACTGAACTGAGATCTTGCTACCTTCTCCCTCTGGGTAACCCTGCACTCAGCTAAGAAGATAATGACTTAAATAAACAGATGAGCTGCTGGAAGCCCCAGCTCCTCACCCGGTTTTTTTCTCCCATCATCTGAGAGGGGTGGGGGATGAGGGGTGGGGTTTTGACACAATGCGTGATGCTTGATGCCCACAAGCTCCTGATTGGGCCAGACAGAGGCAGGGACTCAGTGCTGCAGAATGGGAGGAACACTGTGTAATGAGGCATCGGTGCCCAGCGAAGAAAGGGGAAAAGATGAAAAAGAATAAGAATTAGCCCCTGGTGCTGCAGAACACAGGAGACCCACAAAGGCTAATTTCAAATGGCTGGAGCTCTCACATCTCAGGGATGAACTTGCTTCTCGATGCACTTGTAACTCCTATTAATGTTAATGCGGCCAAGCCCACCGAGAAGAGAATACAGACCCTTGGCTTGCTTTCATCAATTCACTTCCTTTTTTTCCAGTGGGGGGTGTGTGGTTACCTTTATGAATTAAGACAGGAACCTATGATAATGTACAAATACATTTGGGTTGAAAAAGAAAAAGGGAATAACCTATGAGCATAGGAAAAAAGGTGTGTCTAAAGTACACGGAGCAGATGGTAGTTCACAGACTGCATCACTAAGAGTCCAGTGTCAAGTCCTAGCCCGTGAGCTCTCCCATGGACTAACTCAACCGATGACACCGCAGCATTTAGACCCTTCACACATTCCTTTTCCCCTAAACATTCACACCAGAAAACTGGTAACAACTCTTTGGTAAATAAATTATTAGCATTTATTATAAAGAGTAGAGAACTAGGGTGAACAGAAACTAAAAAAAAAAAAAAATTTAAAAAAATATTTATTATTACAATGTATTCACTTTGTATTCCGTCTGTAGCCCCCCTCCCTCATCTCTTCCCAGTCCCACCCACCCTCTCTTTTCTCCCTGGGCCCAGGGCTACCTGCAGAGACTGATACTTCAACCAGCCATGAATGAGAGGATCTAGACCCCTTGCTTAGAGGAAGCCCATGGCAGCTCAGTCTTCAAGTGGGTTCCCCTAGTAAGGGGAACAGGGGCTTTCTCTGACATGAACTTAGTGGTTGGCTCTTTAATCACCTCCCCCTGGGGGGATGCAGCCTTAGCAGGCCACAGAGGAAGATGATGCAGCCAGTCCTGATGAGACCTGATGGGGTAGGGTCAGATGGAAGGGGAGGAGGACCTCCCCTATCAGTGGACTAGGGACTCAAATTTTTACACTTAAAAAACAAATTATCAGAACAGCTCATGGGGAGAATGAGGGAGAGCAGACAGCTCAGTGATGGAATGAACTGGAAAGACGCAAACCCACCGTTACTGCACATTGGAGTCTCATGTTCAGTGTGGTCTCAGGTATGTCGATCCAGGCTAGCCGACGGGATCATACAGGTTTGGGTCCTTAGCACATTTCCCTGAGTTCCATTCATGCCCAACATCTAGAAGACTGCCACAGAAGCCTCTGTGACAGTGCATGGACGACTATATGCCAAGGAAATGACTGAGGTGATGCAATCGGCGGCTCAGAATTCTATACTTTCAGCAAGGTTACCCTGGCCTTACCGAGGCTTGCTCTGGATGTGGGTGGGAACCGCCACTGCACTGCTATGCAGCAGTCTCTGTTACTTGCACAGAGGACTCTTAAGCCTAACCTCCTTGTTCTATAGTCACAAGCTGCCCATGGTTTACTCACTATGTTTTTTAAAATGAATGGAGCAAACTAAAAGCAAGCAAGACAATTAACCAGGCATGTATACAACAAGTCTGTATTTAAAAAAAAATTCTCACATCTGTAGTCTTTCAAACTGTGACATTATCTCAGCTTTTCAATATTTTTAAACTTGACATTGCCTAATATTAAAATGGACATATTAGAACGTGAAGCAGTGTACATGTATATTTTTAAATAAATGGTATGTGTATGTGTAAATTTTGACCTGAAGTGTTTTGACAAGCATTAATAATTTTGCTCATTCACATATGAAACTTTATTTATATGGATGGGTATTAATGTAACAGTATTTTTATGAATATACCACGTTCATCTAATGATAGTCATTTGAGATTATTTCCAGTTTCTGATATTAAAAACAAAGCTACTGTGAATAAGTGTTGTACAATTGTTTGAACACATGCGTTTCTTTTCAGACAAATACCTAGGGGTTAGTGCAATAAATATGGTTTATAAGTGGTTAATTTTTAAACATATGGACTATTTTTCCAAAGCAAAGGCATAACTAATGTTCCTTCACATGTTTCAGTCCTTCCGTGTTCACTCTTGATGCTCAGCCATTCCAACGACAGCACTGTGGGCACACCGTGCCTGGAGCTGGTGCTTCCTCACTGGAGAACGGTGCCCGCCATCTGTAAGGATCGCCCCTCGTAGCTGGAGAGCTTCCCTGCTGAAATTGCTGTCCACAGACTTTGCTCACTTCCTAACTGGGTTCTTTTCTTATTCATGAGTTTTAAACTCACACAAGAAAGCCTTTTGTCAGATATGACATAAATGTTCTCTTCTAGTCTGTAGCTTTTCAGTTACCCAAGAGACCTCTGAGCAGTCTATATGCCCTGTTGGTGTGTACACCAGCTCATCAGCCTTTAAAACCCAAGCAACGCCTTTGGTGTTGTATTTAAGCCATCTTGGCCAAACTCAAGTTCACCAAAGTTGTCTCAAATTTTCCTCTGTGAGCTTTATAGTTTTGGACTTTTGCCTATGACTCTGTGTAAGTTTTTATCAGAGGACTCTTGATCAAAAATATTCCTACATATGGATATCTATTTATTCCAATACTATTTAATTATTGAAAAGACTTTCTTTTGAATATATTTATACCTTTGTTAAAAATCAGTATGTATAATTATATATATGTATATATATATATATATATATATATATATATATATATATATAATTTTTGAAATTAGGCAGTATCAGTCCCCTAATTTTTTTTCTTTCTCAAGTTTGTCTTGGGTATACTAGAAAGTTTCATATCCCTACAAATGTTAGCATTATTTTGTTATTTTCTGCAAAAAGTTTACTGGAAATTTTGATTGGGTTATACTGAACTTGTAGAGCAATTTAGGAAAATGGAATAGCATAACTGTAATGAGGCTCCTGAGATAGAAACTTGGTGTATCCACTCAGATTCTAATTTCTCTTACAAATGTTTCATAGTTTTTTGTTTTATGTCTTTATTTATTTTGGAGACAGAGTTTATGTAGCCCAAGTTGGCCTCATATTTACTAAATAACCCAGGACGACTTTGAACTTGCAGTTTTTCTACCTCTTCTCCTCAGTGCTGGGGTTATGGGTGTGCAGCCTGATGCCTGGCTGGTTTGATTACTGTGTGTGTGTGTGTGTGTGTGTGACAGAGTTTACTATGTAGCACTGCCTTCCAGGAAGCTTGTTATACAGACCAAGTTGGCTTCAAACTCACACAAACTTGCCTGCCTCTAGAGAGGGCTGGGATTAAAGGTCTATGTCAGCATGCCTGGCTGTTAGGTGATTTGTGAATGTACAGTTCTCTCGTGTTTTGATAGATTTCTTTCTACCTAAGCATTTATGAACGCTATTATAAAGAATCTTGACTTATTTACTTTGATTTCTGATCATTTGTGACATGTACAAGAATACAGGTATATAATTAATTTTTATGTATTGGTCTTATATCCCCAAATCTTACTAAATGCACTTGTTATTCTTGGTGGAGTTTTGTGAAAATAATAAGATTTTCTATGTAGATGATAATGTTGTCAACAGTTAAAATATTTTTACCTCATGTTTGGTATAGATATCCTTTATTAATTTTTTTCATGTTTTATTGCAGTGGTTAGACTGTTTTAGCACAATGCCACATTAAAATTTTAATGGCAGACATCATACAAAGAGCATGTTTGAAGTTTTTTTTTACCTGTGATGCTAATTGTACTGCTTTCTTTCAGCTATTACTTGTCAATAGGAGGATGTCATATTTCATTCCTACTTAGCTCTAAGATTTTGGTCCTGCTTTTAAAGAACACGGTTTTCATGTCATTACTTTTCTCTTTTAGTTTCTATTCCATTAATTTCCACTTTGATCTTCATTATTTCCATTCTTCTGCATATTTTGGATTTAATTTTCTGTCCTTTTTCTAGCTCTCAAGGAAGGCTCTGATAATATATTTTTATTACCTAAAATAATGCTAAAAATATCTTTTTACATTAGCCATATATTGTAAATCCTATAAATTTTTTTCATTTTCTCTCATAATACATTTTAATTTCCATTTTGATGTCTTCTTTGAAATAGGAGTAATTCTAAATGTTGTTTCTAAATACTTGAGATTTCTCTAGAAGAGTCTTTGCAATGACTTCTACCTTGATTCCTCATGGTCAGAGAACATACTTCATATAACAAATATTTTTTTTTCAAATATTTTTTTTAACTTTATAAAGAATTGCTTTATTTGGGTAATGTAGTTTATTTTGAAAGGAATGTATGTTTTTTGTTGGTGGGTGGAGCTTTGAGCTTTTAAAATGTTAGCATTAATGAAGTTGATTGGAATTATGGTTTAAATCTTACACTTTTACTGCCTTTATGTTTATGAGAAAGAGACATCAAAACTTTTTACTATAATTACAAATTTGCTTTATATATTTTAAATCTGTGGCTAAGTCTATAACTATAACTGTCTTTCTTAGGAATAAGTCTTTCCTTATAAAGTGGGTTCTATACCCATAGCTATACTGCCTGTTCTAGAATCTGCTTTGCTTCACGCTAACACAAACTTCTGTTTCTCCATTTGGATTGGCACATAGGCTTTTTCTCCATGATTCTAATGGGTCCCTGTTTTGTCTTTATATTGGAGCTATCTTTTAAAGGCAACGGATAAGTCTGCTTCTTTTTTCCTTTACACAATCTGATAGGCGCTGCTTTTTAATTTGATTATTTAGGCTACGTAGATTAAATGGAATGATTTCTATGTTGGAGTTTGAATCTATCATCTTGTCATTTATTTTCCATTTGTTGTGTCTGTTTCCCCACCCTCCTGGTTGTCTGCCTATTTTGGGGCAGGGTACTTTTATGATACCACTTTATATACTCTGTCATCTTATTGGCTCTAACTCGTCGCTATTTCTACAGTTGTCTTAGGGTTTACAGTACACATCATTAATGCAATATAGTCTGTCTTCACATCATAGTATCACATAAAAAGCCTGACAATAGCATGTTTCTTTCTTTCTGAACTCTGTGCTAGTATTTTGCTTTTGCTTGTGCAATAAATCCTATACTAGCCCATTATCTTGGAAAGATGCTTAAATATTAAGAAAATCGGAATCTAGTTCCCCATGCTACCACTACTGGCATTATTCATTCTTCTGTAAATATTTACATCCAGGGCCTTCTCTCTGGGTACAGAGTTCTCTATGACAATGCCCCCCCCCATTTTCAAGCCATCTTCTACTGGCTACTGTAACTCTTATCTTTGTTCCTTTGGTGCTCAACATTTTTCTTCTTCTTAAACTGAGCTTTTCTTTCTCTGTTTTAACTTTGCCTCTGCTTTTTGAGCACCTTAATTACAACATGTCTTGGATTTTTCTTCATGGTTTTTTTTGTTTGTTTTTGTTCTTTTGTTTCTCTCTCTCTCTCTCTCTCTCTCTCCCTCTCTCTCTCTCTCTCTCTGTGTGTGTGTGTGTGTGTGTGTGTGTGTGTGTGTGTGTGTGCGCATGTGCGTGTGCCAGGAATTCATTTGACTTCTTGGATATGTGGGTTTACTGTTTTCGCCATTCTGGAAAAGTCTCGAGGTTAGTAAAGTTGTCCCCCAGTGCCCTGAGACAACCCGTGTCTCACATTTCTCCGCACATCATTTTGTGTAGCTCCTCTAGGTGTGCTTTCATATTCTTGATATTTTCTCTATTAATCCTATCCACACCGTAGTATTCTTCTGTAGCCTTTCTCAACTGCTAAATGTTTACATTTTTACTTGTGTAATTTTTTTTTGTACAGATAGAACATAGTAATAATAACAGTTCTGTATCCTTCACACCTAATTTTACCACTTGTCTGTTCTAGGTAAGTCTTGACAAACTGATTTCTTTCTTCATATTTTCCATTTTCATACTGTAGCTGGTACTTTTGTGCAGGTATGACATTGGAAGTTTTAAGGGTCTTGTTTCCGTCGTGTTTTAGACAGGACTGCACCAATGTTCGCACAAGAACAAATTGTGTTTAGTGCTGTACTAAAGCTCGTCAGGTAATTGGCATCTGTGTTAAGATAGAAAGAAAACTAACATCCTTTGTCCACTGTATCCTGGTGCCTGAGTCACCAAGAGAAATGAAGCCCAGTTGAACTCTGGGTGGAGTGAGGCCTTCCTCAGACATTGATAAGAAAGAGTAAGATCTGCTTCCTCAGTAGAGTGGTGATGCAGAAAGGCTGTCCTGCCTCGTTTGTCGCTGCTGGGGACTTGCTGGGTGTGGAAGACCTAGCACCCCAACATGTCATGTTTCCATATTGGGATGAAAGAGGCAGAGGCACAGAGGCTTATTCTTATGTGTGGCAGATTCCGCCAGTAAAGAGACATGCATTTATCTCAGTGCTCTGTGGATCTTAGTGCTTTCCAACCTGGTGGCAGAAACAGGCACTGTTTGGGCTCTCAGTGCTGGACACTCCACCTCAGATGGACTCCTCCTGGTCATGCCTGTTTTCTTCATGTATACACACTGATTAATACTCAGTAAATTACTTAAGGACAACCCGATGCATAATTCTAAAGCCATCTCTTTGTGTGTGTGTGTGTGTGTGTGTGTGTGTGTGTGTGTCTGTGTGCAGCTGTCACCTGGAGTTCTTACCTTCTGGAGTTCTAGCCAGTGAAACCTCCCAACACTACTGTCCATCACAGCCCCTGCCGGCTGTTGGCTCTGGGAGGGCTGCAGTGACAGGAGGCCTCACTTTTGCTCTGTTGACTTCACTGTGTGTGGAAAGCATTAGTCGCTCTGATGCTCAATTGTGTGGTGCTGTGGATAATACTGTGTAAGAGCTGCCGCTTCCATCCTGACTCCCAGTTCAGAGCTGGGACTAGCACATCCTGTGGGGACACTGCTCACAGTGTCTCTCAGGACCACTCTCCTGTATTACCTGATGACCAGTACGTCTGAAACTATAAAATTACATTCTCTCTTTTCGCTTTTCCAGGTGAAAAGGCCAATGCAGACATGAGTGCTCATGGCCAGAGTTGGAAGTATTATCCCCTCCAGTGTGAAAGAATCCAATTTCTCTTTCGGGAGGATGTTTCTGAAGGTCATATATGAGACTAATTTATGTTACTAAAGATTTTCAAAACAAGACTCTGCTTTAAGGGAAAAGCTGTAGTATTTTAGTACACACTCCTGCTTAGTCCCAGAGAAGAATTCTTTGGCTTTGATGTAGGACTGTGGCTGTGAGAGTCTTGGGAAAATTAAGCAGTGTGGTGACTGTCATTAAGAGTGGTGGGTATCTTTATTTGCTCATTCACATTTGGAAAAATCAAATTAAATTGTGATCTCTATCTTCAAGCAGGTTCAGAAATGCCAGGACCACCTCTGCCCTCTTTAGGTTTTCAGGCTCAAGGAAGAAACAGCTCACCAAAAATTCATGACAATTCACTCTGCAAAGCGGAGTCCTGAGCTACAGAAAGTGACCCTGAATCAAGGGCTATGCTCAGAATTGCATTCATCAAACTAAGGTTGAATTTGCCAACCCGGGGCACTGCCCGATTGTCATTTCCAGGAAAATGATGTGAGAAAATACTTTGAAGAGGGAAAATAATTATCCTCCTTCAACAACTTCAAAGGTAGTCCTAGAAGATGAAAATGAATCCATTTCTCCTGACTTCAGGAGCACATTATCAACTGTGAACTTGCTTCACGACATAAATTCTGAGTGGATAGTCTGTTCTCTGAACCAGTTCCACCGAGGAAGGGAAGGCGACATTTAGCTCTCCCTTTGGCTGCTAGCTAACAGGGTTACAAAATGTGCTCAGTGGGGAGCATGCCCAGAATGCTTGTATTCTCATTGCTCCTCTATTAGAACCTTCTGGAAAAGTCAGAGCCTATCCCAGAATGCAAGTACTGATAGTCTCACCTCTCCTATGCTTTGAGGTCTAGTTAAAAGTATTACTGCCCACGAAACCCTTCTCAGAGAGGGTCACAGTCATTTACACGTCTCCTACCAGGGTTAACAGTTTGGATGGTCTAACTTGAATGTATAGGTTTGGATCTTACTTACTTTTGTTTTATTTGGAATTGTTCTTACATTGACTTAATGTTTATATTACTGTCAATAACAGTTACTTTGAGATAAGAGGGGAGAGGAGATTGTTCTTCATATGTTTCCATGTGCCTGACAAGACAGTGTCATTTGCCAGTAATTATTTGTGTAACCATGGGCAAATCAACTAAATTCACTTTAGTCCATTTTTTTTTAATCTATATAATTTTGGATTAGCTGCTTAGGTCAAGGCACCTCTGCTGCCGCTGCAGCAGCTGCTGGAGCTGAGATGCCTAAAGGAGGCAGAACAGGAGGCCACGGGGGCCAGGTGAGGTAGGACAAGCCCAGAGGAGATCGGTGCCCAGTTGCAGGCTGAGAAGCAGAAGGCCGACGAAGAAGACGGACAGGAAGAAGGTGGAGATGGGAAGAAGGATAAGAAGGCTATAGACTCAGATGAGAGTGAAGATGAAGATGATGACTACCAGCAAAAACAAAAAGGTGTAAAAGGGCTCACGGACATTGAGAACCCCAACCGGGTGGCACAGACAACCAAGAAGATCACACAACTGGATCTGGATTGGCCCAAAGGAGCTTTCCAGGAGAGAACAAGAAGAAATTGAGAAGCAGAAAGCAAAAGAGCACCACATGAAAATTCATTTGGCTGGGAAGACAGAGCAGGCCAAAGCGATCTCGCCCTGCTGGCAACTGTCCGGAAACAGCAGGAAGAGGCAGCAAGAAAGAAAGAAGAAGAAAGGAATGCAAAAGATGATGCAACTTTGTCAGGAAAACAAATGCAGTCACTCTCCCCAAATAAGTAAGCTGGCCTGTAGGAAGAGACACTGGGGAACTGAGTTGTGCCACCCGGACATCTGCCGGGCCTCACCTACCCTGGGCCCTGGCACTGCTGCAGCAGCCCCTTTATGGCCAGGAGCCCCTATGGCCTGAGGCCTCCTCTTCATCTTGGCACAGAAATTGTTCAGGGAATGTGGGGGGCTGAGGAGAGGGGCAGCTGCTCTCTTTGAGACAGAAAGATGCAGGACAGCATTCCGTACATAAATATTTGAATGTTTTTTGCTGTTTTTAGAATTTGGAACCCTGGTTGGAGGTTGCCTGGGAAGTGGGGTAAGGAGATCCCATTTATCCAGTAGATTGCATGTTAGTCAGGGTGGGGAGGGTCGGGTAGTGTCAGCTGCTGTGGGAGTTGATGACAACCAGCCTAGATCATGGTCTGGGCTCTCAGAGGGGCTAACCGGGAGCCTGTGCCACTAAGAGTCCAAGGTTTGTGCCTGGCCAGTTCTGTCTGATGAGGCCTCTCCTATGTGACCTTCTCTGTCCCCTCCCACCCACCTGGTCAGGGCTAGTGCCCATTTTTAACCCTACCCATTGATCATTTCAAGAAACCTCTGGTTACTGTATATCATCCAGACAAGACATGATCCTCAAATTTAACTTGTATATTTGGCAGATTAAACGACATTATTATTATTATTATTATTTTTAAAGTAGCTGCTTTACATACTTTCTTATGCTACATTTTTCCCCTGGAAACAGGGTTTTTTTTTGTATGGCCAATGGCCCTGGAACAAGTTCTGGAACTTGCTTTGTAGATCAGGCTAGCCTCGAACTCACAGGGACCTGTCTGCCTCTGCCTCCTGAATGCTGGGATTAAAGGTGTATGCCATCATGTCCAGCATATGCTACAGAATTTTACAACATCATTTATTCTACACAAATATGGTACTTAATGTAGTTTATATTTGTTGTTGTTCTCAATTCTCTAGCAAACACTGATAAGTGCTATATAAACCACTGACTAGTTACTCATTTTAGCAGGACAAAATTGGTGAAGGGGCAGAAAAATGTGTACCTACACAGGTCCTGAGTAGGTGGTTAAAATGTATTAAGGGGCTATTTAATCAGATTATAGTCAGTCTTACTGGCTCCATTGGCAATTTGATGCAAGATATTCCCTTGGGATGGGGTGAAATTATTTTATTTTCAAGATAGGATTTTCATGGAGTAAGTTAATGGCACCAGTAAAGTACTTCATTTTACAGATTTAAGATGAGTTATTTTATAGAGAATAAAGGTGATTGCCCCACAAAAATATGTAGGTTGAGCCTTTAAGCTCCCCCACATAAATATCCATGTTATTTTCTGTCTTAACCTCTAGGAGGACAAATTGCAATTGTGCAGAAATCTAGTTCCCTGGGGTTAGGGTGGTCACAGGAGAGCAAGACTCTACATAACAACGCATCCATCTAACCTTCTAGAAGCTATCCATATTCAGAAATTCTGTCTACCTCAATGTCATCAACCCATTCCATCATGGGTTTTGAAGTATAGTTTTCAATAACTGTCACTCTTCAATGGCTAACAAAATGCCTCCTTGTGTTAACCCCATGTCTTTTGTGATTTCCACAAATAACTAATTAACTTCCCCTCAAAAGGCAGCATGAAGACAGGAAAGAAGCCTCCATGAACTGGCCTTGCAAATCTCACACAGTCTCCTGAGTGAGCACCACGGATCTTCCCCTCTCCTCCGAGTTCTCTCCAGAATTAAATGCTTATTGACTCCACGCTAATATCCATTTAGTAAGCTGCCGTTTTTTTGTTTGTTTTAATATAGCGCTCAGTTTTACAGTAGAGGGGAATTATGCAGTTTAGAAGTATGAATATTAAAAAAGGATTTAATTAAATCTGTTGCCTGAAACCTCTGTCTAAAGCTATAATGACAAATTTAGTCCATATTTATTATGGTGCACAGGGGACCTTAACCAGATCATTAGTTTATGTGCCTTACTCAGTAGTGAAGTTCTAAAACTTTACATTTTGCATATTATTACATTATTCATTTTTCCAACTAGGCATAAAATACGACTTCCCATGAGTACAATACCTAATTCTTCAAAATATACAAAGATAGCAATAAAATGATTAAATTACAACTCTTACATCTGTTCTTCTTGTCTGATTATAAATTAAAATGTTTTAAAACAGGAGAAAACAATTCAGGTGGCAAATGGCTTTCAACTGCTCAACCTCCCAAAGGCTGAAGAGCAAATAAAAATAGACGCAACTGCCTAACAGGCGGCGTGCACAGACATGTAAATACATGGAAAGATGTCCACCGACGAGAGGGTACTTTTCACCCACGCCGCTGCTAGATGCCCATCTTAAGAGGCTGCAGAAAGTAGAATGTTCCTCCAATGATGACATAATGTGTACACTAGCCAATGGAGGTGCCAAAGCCCAAGAAATAAGTGAATGAAATTATAGTGTATATAAAATGCCCTTTTAGAGCCAAACTATAAAATGTTATGTCTGCCAGGAGGAAAATATTTAATGCCATTCTAATCCATTAGCTATCACCACAAAATGCTGCCTGTGTTTTCTTTAATAGTCACACATTAACTCATGGTTGATTTAATGTCGGAAACAGGCAGAAGGCACCCTGAAAGCACTTTTGACGGAGTTGGTGAAGCCACCACCCAGTTAAGACAAAGCAACCATCAGCCGTGAAATGCAGACCTAACGGAACCCATGCACCGGCCACAGGCCTCCCTCTTTCTGAAGTCCGTACGACAAAAACTTAGCTCAAAAACTGCCTACTCTTAGATATTTTTTTAACAAGTCATAGCCCAACATTTATAAATTTATAACTTTGGAATTCATTCTGGAGAGGCCAGTTTAGATATTGCCAGCTTGATTTCAAGGCATTTTCTTCAAAGCCTACTACTTACTTGAGATGCTGCCTGAATTATGGAACACTGGATTTTGAACACTTGAGGTACAAATAGAATGCTGCTAAGTTAATATTATTTCTACACACCCGTAAACATTCACGAATGCACACACCTATTATGGGAATCTAAGACTACAGATACAAAGTCAAAGAGACAGAAGTACATTTAGGAGGCCTGAGTACTCCAATGTTTAAAGGAGGACCGACTGGAGAGCTCTCGGCAGGATGGAAAACTAGAATATTCACACGAGGCAATAGGGAAGATAAACTAGTTTCCAATACAAATGAACAAGCTGGCCTTTAGGGAGAATGTGTCTCCCACTGAGTTAGCTACAACCTTTCAAGAGAAAGGACTTCAGCTTCCCTCAGCCAATCAGTGCCGGGGCAAATATATCCTCTGGTTTGTTTTAGTTCCTAGAGACTACCACAGAAGTAAATTCTCAGGCAACTTTCTAGGCAGATTGGTAGGAAGGCGCTGTTCTGTTGGATTTTGGATAGATTTTAAAGAAAACAAAAGAAAAAAGTTGAAGACAGATAAATAAGAAATTACTTAGTTTTCCTTTTGCAGCGGAGAGCTCCTTTCATCCTTAGGAAGAACAGGGACTTTTCTGCGCGTTTCCCCCCATGCTCATCACAGGAAGACCCACTCTGGCTGGTAACAAACAGCTCAGCTCATGCCTACAGTTCCCACCTGAGTCTGGGCAATGAGGCTCAGGCTGTTGCCCATCTGGAATAACTGTAGCAAAGCAGGCTTAGTTTTCAGATGTTCCTCACCCCCAGATATTAATGAAGAATCTTCAGGTGACAATTCAGAGCTCTTGTTTATGGCTCAACCAAGGTTTCTTCAAATCAAGATACCAGAAAAAAGCCTTAGTTTTCTTCTTTCATGAATGGATGAATTTACTTTGAATGAAAATTACCACTTATGTTTCTGTTACATATTTTATGGACTATCACAAAGAGCACCCTCTGCTCCCATGACTGGCGGAATTTAAATACAAGAAACCTAGCCATGAACAGGCTTAATGGATGCAAACCTCTCCCAGTGAGTGAGCTGACTACAGGGAAGTCCTGGGTCCCCAAAACTGAACTCACTGCTGTAGAAACATCTCACAGCTGACACCACAGGTAAGACAGATCTGAAGGATCCTAGCTGTGAGGGAAATGGTGTCAGAGACAAAGGGGATGGGAAAGAGCAAGCGAGACGGAGAAATATGCCTGCTCAGGATAGGGAAAGTCTTTCTGTTTTCGGAAGGAGTAGTCCTTGGTTTGGTCAAAGACTATTTACAAGCACACCTTTGATTTCTATAACAATCTGCAGAAATCCATTTCTATCCCCCAATCTGCAGGGAACAGCTCTGGCCTCATCCCTGGATGTCCCTGGAGAAATACAATCTAGATCTGGCCTCTGTCCACTACTGTTCTAAATGAGCCCCGTCAGCCCAGCCCAAGTGTTTTCATTTCATTTTCTGGAGCCAAATGACTACCATCTGCTGTCACACTAGCCATAACAGGAGATTTCTAAGGAACCTAATGACTGGAGAATGAATCTATGACAGTCCTGCTTGTACAGAGAAGCAAGAGAACAGCTACCATCCAAAGAGAAAGAGCCGCGGCGCTCCCACTTCCCAGCGAGTGCATTGTAATACAAATCTTTATTTGAACTCAGGACGTTGACAGGCCAATTGAACGGAATAAGTCTAGTTTATGATACACTTGTCAGAACTGGTTAAAGCAGGGGTCTGTTTACCGACATACTAAGATATTCCAACAATTTTTCTTGCAAACCAGCACCTTGAGGTTAATTACTTCACCAATTTGAGTAAATGGCAAGCCATCTTCCCATCTGTCTCCATTAGTTCCCCACTATTTCTCAATTTATGAGGACTGAGGTCAAGGCCGTGGTACAAAAGAAAAAGTAATAAAGCATGAATGGAGTAATTTTCTGTTTATACAAATGTGGTAGCCACGGAATAAATAAGGCAAAGGAATTTTGAACGTGCATATTCTTAGCTTTGAAACCTCTGGATGCTAACTATATTTACAGTAAATGTGTCTCCTAATTTGTAAATGTAAAACAAATACAAATGACAAACTGCACGTTCCATATTTATGGGCTGCAGGCTGGACTCTGATGTCACAGGCAGCCAGGCTGTGGGTTGATCTCACAACACAAGCCAAGTTATTAAAACAATTCAGAAAGACCTGGAGGCTTCCTTGTCTGTATGCAGCAAAGTCTCTGGGAAAGAGAGAGAGGTTAGCTGGCAACGTGGTACCAACATCATGTGTTGATGTCTCTTTTGCATTTGGCATACACATTTCTGGCTATCCATATAGGATTTCATAATGGAAAATTTAAAAATCATTTCAGTGCCAGTCATTAAAATTTTAAAAATTAACATATTCTTTCCCATCTCCCGCCCTCCCTCCTTCTGACCCTTCCTCCTCCTCATTCTCATCCTTATGGTGAAAAAATTTATGTGCATCTATTTAAAGCTAAATCATAAATATATAACACACTTTAATCTGACTCTCACAGCATTTTCCATCATTCAAAACAAACATCTTTAAAGAGCCCTTATTATAGAATTTAAGAAGAAATTGCATCCAACTTCTCCACTTTGCTTATGGATATGGGAGATGGATAAGTTTTTTGCCCAATCTTCCTTTTCTCAAACATTGACTTTAAAAGGGAAAAGAAGATACATTTCCAGTCACTTTCCACAAATGGCCAAAGTGTTGATTAATTAAATACCACAATAAAATTGATTTTTTTTTATAGCAAATGAAGCTTAAGGCATGTATTGCACAATCAAGGACTCAAAACAGAACAGAAGCAAAGCCTTGCCCTTGAGCACTGCATCTTTCTGCCTTCAACACAGTGAGAAAATCAGCATTGAGGACAAATCTGGAGTCAAATACATATTTTAACATCTAATGGGGCTTGTAGAATAACAAATTTTCTTCTCGCCTTTCAGATAGAGTCTCGTGAAAATGGAATGACTTTCTTTCAGTTTTTACCTCTGGAGTTTCAAAGCACACCAGATTTAACTAATCTGCCAACTCTCCTAATCAACAGGCTGTACTGGCTATAGTTTGTTTTTAAATTTCATAGGAAGGGCTTCTAAAAATACTGTTGGTTTGAAATACTAAAATCAGTGCTTTCTGTGCTGCCTCCAGGTGCTCTGTTCCTGTCTTCCCCTAGTCCTTCTGCTCTTCCTTCTCTTGGTTCTCCTCCCTTGACCCTGAGACCTCAGGGTTTATTTACAGAGGGAAAAGTTTGGGAAGGCTGGTACGTGATAATGAGATGAAGAATATAATTATATATGGTAAACAGCAAGGGTACTCAGGTCCCACTGGGGCTGGATGTCCTCTAACTCCCAACACTGCTAAGGGACACGGGTCCATCTCTACCCTGGCTTGTCTCCAATGGAGCTTTCCTAGGGTTGAATCCTGAAGAGAGCCTCCATATCTGAGGAAACTGGAGAGTAAGGGGGTCTGAATCTGCTACCCCTCACGATTCAAGAAAAGAAGAGCAGATCTGAAGTGAAGCAGACAGGGTGAAGGAGATATAAAGTTGTACAGAGGATCCTACGTCATTTGTGGGACAACATCAGGGCGACCAAGGTGTGGTAGGAGCTGATCCCAAAGACTTCTTTTGAAAAGACTTGTTTGTGAGGATGCAAACTGATTCACTTATTGAATTTAAGTGTTATTTGAGTATAGGCAGAACTTTGGCCTTCAGAGAGAAAAGCTAAAGTTATTGTAGTCTAAAGGATAAAACATAAAAAACGATGCCATGGGGCTTCTCTAAAGCACAAACACTCCAGTACAGCCCAGTCAAGGTCTCGGCATGTCTCCCCAGGAAAGTGCAAAAAGCCCCCCAGAAGGTAAAGGGCCATCTGCCATTCGCCTTTTCATGTGAGTGAACTTAAACGTGTTCCTTTCAGGTCTTTGAAGAGAAAAATGAAAGTTCGAAGGAATCTTAGAGATCAGTTAGCTCAGATTCCTCATGGTGTGGAAGGCCAGATGTAAGGTGTGGGAAGGCTTCTGCTAGCCCTTGGCTACCAGGGAAGAATGACTACAGGATTAGCTGACCAGCACTTGTCTGGCCAAAATGTTTACTGTGTTGGTGGGTAGAGCAAGATAGGCTTTGCCAGATAAAGATCTTAGGTCCTCATGTGTCCTACTCAGAAAGCATTTCTTAGATCTTTTGCCTGTTTTGATATTAATATTTCTATATTATATATTATATTTCTAATATTAATATTAATATTTCTATTGGGAAACACAGCTGGCCAAAAGTACAGAGGGTGTCAGTACAGTTCTCAGCTACAAATAGGACATCTGCATAGCCAAGGCTTAGGAACCATTGCTGACGATGGGGCAGAAAGATTTTTAAAATTCAGATTTTTAAAATTTAAAAATCCTGGGAGCACAGGAGAAAGCAATGTCTTCTGGGCCCCATGGGAATGTTGCACTCAACTTCACAGTAGCTGTGGTCGCATGCACAGGACCCCCAGAAAATCAAGCCGGTCAGCTTTCCAGCATGTAGGGGAAGGGATTCGTGAGTTCCCACACTCTTAACTAAGGAGACAGAGAGAGCTGGTGGCTTCTGGAGGAGGGAGAGCCTGCTCTCTTTAAAAGAACGGTGCATGGCAGGCTGAGCATGATCCTGTGGATGGCTCTGCACCCGTGTAGGAACAGCACAAATTGGACTTCATAGATTATTAAAGGAAAAAAAAAAAGGAGGGAATCAAGTTGGGGGTGGGTGGGGAGTAAGTCCAAGAAGAATTAGAAGGAAGAGTTGGAGTAAATGTTAAAACATGTTGTATGGAATTTAACATAATAAAACTATGTTAAAATCAGCTGGGTATTTTCATGCATCATGAACCATAGTAGTCACTCCGGGCCCATAAAAGGTGGAAAAGAACCAGTGGAAGTTAAGAAGGGACGTTGGCACCAGCTAGCATTGCCGCTTAAAATGAAGGGGGCTTTGGAGGAGCTTCAGTAGTGCTCATCCTGATCTTACAGAAAGGTGGCAAGGATTAGAGATGACATGTTAATAGTGTGAAATATCTCGTGCCACGCTTAATACAGAGAAAGCATGCAGTAAATGATGGTGGCACAGTTTCATTTACTGCCGACGGAGGACACAGTCCAGTGACATCAGCCGTCTATGCTTCATGCCAAACCTACCGCTCTAAGCAGGTAATATAAGCAGAGGTCATCACAAACTTTATCACATCTGACCGACTGCGATGCCTTAGAAAATCTGAGAAGAGACTCTCCCTTGCAATACTGGGGTATGTTAGAATAATGAAGAATACATACTGATTTGCCAGCAGTGGTGAGAAATGAGGTTGAGGCAGAGGTTGTAAGGCATGGAGGATTCTGAGCTTGGAAAAAGAGAATCTCTGTTTTATTCTGTCACTCGAATCACCCTTAAAAGATTATCATCATGCTCCTATCTGAAGAGGTCAGCTGGTGTTTAAGAGTCCCCAGCCTACCAGTTTGAAAAGAGTTTCTACCTCATCTCTATGTAAATTCTGATTTGTGTTTCAGCAATTTGCTTTGCATCAAAATGCTTTGCCCATTTCTGTCACTAGCGTTTGCCCACCTAGTTTTCTTCACATGGATGCCCTTCTCCCAGCAGATCCATTTTACTCATTAGTCATAGTCTGGTCCACACCCATTTTATATTCCCCTGTTTGGCCACATTTTTTTCTTGCCTCTGTCCTATGGAGACACTGAGTCCCACAGCACTTCATCAGAGGACTACGTATCACTCCTTAAATTTAAATGTCTGTGTCTTATTTCTCCAACTTAGTTTTAAGCTCAGTGACACAGAACATGCATCTTAAATGCCTTCATATTTCTCTCTTCAACATTTGAGGGCTTTGTAAATACTTAATTGATGAGTACACCTATGTCAAGGTGCTATCGTTGGTTTTCCTTTGTGCTAGGGATAAAAGCACGGTGGGGAGAGGAACACAGAGGGCACGTTTTCTAGGAGTCATTGAGGCTGCCTATTCCAAGACGGTGCCGCTCCTCTGACACACACAGAATATGAGGTAGAATCAACACACATTTCCGATCTCCCAGAGGTCAGTCAGCAAGCTATAATTTCCCTCTCTTTGTGAAAACTAGTGAGACTTCTCCATCTCCCACACAGCAATGCTGTGAAGATAAAATGAGAGCTAGTGCCTGGGTAGCAGTGTTAGGAGCATTAGAGACTCTCAAGAGGCACCCAGGGGGCCTCTTCATGCACACACAAACTCTGAGTGTCAGGGCCAGTCAGAGATTGTTCTATCTCTGTGTGTGGATTCTCTCCCTCTGCGCAGCCACATCATTTCCAGGTGAAAGGGTATGCTATACACTCTCCCTGGGGAAGAAGCTATGCGGATAATGAGCTAAGACAGAGAGCTTTTACTGTGCTTAGGTAAACTGCAGTGACCCAAGGTTCAAGTTTTGGGGGACATATCTAATTAGACGTGGTGGGTGGGAAATTTCCTACATGAGGTTTCTACCAGTGTAATTAAGCCCAAAGAATCAAATCAGATTATGCTGGTAAGACACAGAGAGGCTTGGATCACACAGCCCAAATCGCCTCTCAGCAATTCCTGCCTGGCCTTGACTTCTTTCAAGGTTGGTCTGTGGCAAATTGCCATACACAAATGTGGAACTTTGACCACCTGCCAGAATGTGGTGCTTCTCAAGCCCATCCCTGCATAGCTGAGAAACAAAGCTTTTTTTAATTTTCTAATCGAACAGAGAAGACGGGCAGTAGTATAATGTTTGTATGGGGCTCCTGCCAGATGGACCATCTTGCTAAGAAATCAAGAGAAATAGCAGAAGCCACTGTTTTAAAGCCATCTATGCTGACAGAATGGACAGTGGGAGGGGAAAGAGTAACAGAAAGACTAGGACTGCAGTCCAGCTCAGAGAAGGGCACCTGGCAAGAGCCGATGAGTGCCCCTTAAAACAAGGGCAAGTAGAGGACAGAGGCTCATCAGACGGCCAGCCCTGTGCTAAAGAAGCCATGACCTAGAAAAGGAAATCTTGTGATACTGATGAACGTCTTCATTCATAAAAGCAGGTTCCTTCCCAACGAAGATAACATTGTCACCAAAGGCTTCTGGATCATGAAGTCAGAGGCCAGAATGTTAGGCATATTACATATTCCCAGGGTTACTACAATGTATGGCCAATGGCCAACAGATATATACAGAATAAATATGAATGAATGGATACAAACAATGAGTGAGGCAAGAGACTGTTTGCAAGTGTATCTTGAGTTGTATAAATCCAAGGAAGATAGAGGGGCTTGGAATGGCAAGGGCTCAGGGCACTGATCCTTTATGATTCCTTTGCTGTCTCACTCAATGAAGGTGAGTTGGAACGGAGTGGAAGCTTTGTTGCTCAGGCTTGCTTAGTTGGGATTAGAAAGCCCACAGTCTTCTAGTAACATCATTGTTTTATGCCTGTAGCAAAATAACTTGTCTTGGAATATTGAAAATGTGATCCTCCAAGACTGTCATATCCCACAGATTTTGTCTTGATTCCTTTGATAACATTCTCTGAAAACAATTGGCGATCCTCCACTCCTCTGTATTTCATCCATTTTTGATCATCAGAGATCAAGAACAAGTGGTCCACACATCAAAAATCCAGGGTCAAGATCTCCAAGGGTGAGCAATATGTGTACATATTGTGCTGGAGGCCACCCGAGACAACGCAGCCTGGGGCTCTCTTGGTAGGTCAATGAATGGAAGTGTTCTTTGTGACTAAATGCTGCAACTGGAAAAGCTTTCCGGTCAAAGGTTCTCTAAAACTTCCTGCCTTAAAAGGAAAGCTTAATCTATTTATTTTTATGTGTGTGTGTGTGCCTGCATGGCTTTATGTGCACCATGTGTGTTCAGGAACCCACGGAGGCCAGAAGAGAGTCTTGGATCCTTGGGACTGGAGTCACAGACAGTTGTAAGCTGCCATGTATGTGCTGATAATGGAACCCTGCAGCAGCAGGTATGAACTGCTGAGCCATTGTTCCAAAAATGAATCAGAAAACTTTGCTCATGATTTTCTTAGGAGCTTTAAAAATCATTAGGAACAAACAACAACCAAAAAACAACCAACCAAACAACAACCAAAAAACAACCAAACAAACAAAAATACCCTAACAACCTGCATTCTTTTTCTTGGAGAGATCTTAAAACATGACAATGTAGTAACCAGGATACTCGTGTGTCCTCTTAGATCTGCTCTGAATTCCAACACACTTTCTTATTGTCACTGCTCTACAGCCATGTCATTTTGCTAACGGTCTTATCCCTCCCAAAACATTTCTTTTGCTCCAAAACATCTTGCTTCTACAAATTCAGTGATAAATTTCTATCTTCCCAACAAAACATTCCACAGCAAATGAAGAAAGCGCTGACTTCTGCAATCAGGTTTCTAAAACCTAAATACATTTTTACCTTTGGCAAACAGTAATTTCAGTGTGGGTTTTAGTAATTTTCATCCATACTATGACGAAGAGGATAGGGTCCTGGAATTTTATCTGAGATAGATTTCACATCTTTGTAAAAGTTTAACTAGCCCCCCCCCCCCCCCTACTATCTTTACAGCAGGGGCTGGCAGCAGGGGCTGGCTACGGGCTCTGGAAGTGTGTCCTTACATGTGCTACATACAGATCTTTGAATGAAGGCCACTGCTCTGGGTAGTAAACACTTGATTGTAACCAAGGTCATCACTGAACTATGAGTAATTTTAGGCAAGATTCCAGGGTGTGCACTGATGTAACCACAGACCCTCATCCTCTTGACCAGCATGGAAGTCTGTCGTTATGATGAAATATTTGAAGGTCGCCTTTGAAGGGAGTTGCTTTTCCACCATTTTCTGGCTGCACTCGTTTCTTATATTGATTGCCTTTCTTCATTTTCATAAGCAGTATTCAGCTACGAATAGAATTTAATTTCTCTCCATCTTTCATGGTCAGGGAGATGCTTCTCATCCAAGTGGCTGCTTCCTAGAAGATGGGCATTATTCTCCCACCAGAAAAAGGCATTAAATCACTGCTACATAAAATAAAACAGAACCAGAGGAAAAATTCCTCCAGATGAACCTGACATTGAAACCCAAAGAGAAACTGAAAGACGTTTCAATATATTTTCTTTTAAGTATATTATTTGAGGTGTGTGTGAAGACAAAGGCAAAGTCTATATCTCTGCAAGAGACTGGGAATCTAGAGAGCTCTTTCACAGTCCTTATTAATAAGGCAGCCAGTTGGAGATATAGGGCACGAGGCAGTGTTTCCTCAGCTACTGTGATTCACATTGTGCTCTTAATCACACAAAATCTAGTTATGATAACACCGAATTAGGAAGAGTCACTCATAGCTTTCAGAAAACCTAGAAGCTGTTATCAGCAGAAGGAATTAAGTAGCAAAAAAGCAAAGCCGGGAGAGTTTCCCAAATGAACCATCTGACAGGTTGGGAAATTAAAAGGAAGTCCGTATGTCAAGGGGACTTGGGTCTATGGGATCCTTGAGAGATCAAGCCTCCACAGCTCAGTTCTGCAAATGCTGTGCTAGCAGGTGGTGCCAGCATGAAATCTGACTGCCGAAGGATATTTGGATCCGCCCTGCATCTGGGAAGATTACAGACAGAACTCTGGTACTGGAGACAGTATGTTCACCTCACACCTGCTTTCAGTGCCAGAGGCTACAGCGGTGGCCAGAGAAGGAGCCGCTTTTGAGCCACGGGTACCTTGCATTCAACCTCTAATTTGCAAAGTGCATCTGCTTTATAGACCTACTTGACAGCAGCTTCATAATTAGAAAAACATGCCTTCTATCTCTGCACTCCCCAGTCACACGAAAATCTGCCTTTATTTTTAAAACAGTAATTACATGATAGGGGAGACCTCTCATCACACTCAGCTCAGACAATCTGTAAGCACAATGTCAAAATGCCCCGCAGCAGGGAAATGAAGTTATAAAACACCTGTGCCCAAACCATCCTGTTCCTTAGCCCCCAAATTCATCTCAGGTTCCACAGACTTTGTTTCATAAGCTAGCCGCCACATTCCACTGCTGCAGATGTGGGCCTTATGGTCTTATTTTGGTACTTTATCATTTATAGAACTTTTAACCGGCTAATAGTAAAGAGATCTGATCCAAATAAGAACAACAGAACTATCTTCTCTTCTAGCAACGGGGTTTGAACTGAGGGCCTGGCACACACATGCTGTCAGCAGGTGAGCACCCCATCTTTGATTTACTTTCCTAGCCAAATTATCTTCTTTAAAATATGTCATGGGCTGGAGAGAGGACTCAGCGGCTAAGAGCACCTGTTATTCTAGTGATGATCCATGTTTGATTCACAATTCCCACATGGAAGCTCACAACTGTCTGTAAGTCAGTTTCAGGTGATCAGACGCCCTCCTTCTGACCTCTGCAGGCACCAACTAAGCACATGGTGCACAGAGATACATGCAAGCAAAATATTCACTCACGTAAATAACTCTAAAAAACCCCACTAATTTAAGATAAGAAGATACTCAGTAGATACGCAATGAAATTGGTTTAAAAGAAGAATACACTTAATAGTAGGTTTCTGATGGACTAAAGTATGTTTATGGTCAACACTGGCTACAGGAGTCTCCTTCTTCATGACAGACATAAAGTCATTCTGTATCAAAACTAAATTTGTAGACAAAGCTAACTATAGATATGCAGAAATTGTGGTAAGTTGGAAACAGATTAAAGTTCTGGCATGTATAAAGGATATAGAATGATTTATTTAGGTGAGATGGGCAAGAGGAAAAAGAGGCAAAAGAAGGGAAGAGCCTAAGTTAAGAGTGAAGGGAGGAGAACCAGGCAGTCAGTGCTGAGCCATGGCTTCCTGTCTGGGGGATGGGAACTCTGCATTCTCAGTGTTCGGCAAGGGCTCTTGATTTGCAGACATTCATGAAGTATGGGCATAAACCCCATGGCACAGGATGCCACAAAAGCTTCACCAAACAAAGGCACACTGATCCCCAATAAGGTCTAAATCTGTGTTTGTTATCTAACTTAATTCCTGCCATGTCTCACATAAAGACAGTGCTGTATTTTTAATTATAAACTAAAAGAGGAGACATTAGACAATATACTGTTACTGTAAAAGAATTCTTAATTTCCCCCAAAGCATTCATTCTGCATTCTATCAATGGGCACATTTCTGAGTTTATCTAAAAAGACAACATATTTTATTAAAGTTAAGTTATGTGTAACTAATCAGTCAGTCATTTATATTATCACATGAAACAGTGCCCGATCTGCCTCTTCTCTGCATTCTTTCTCTGCATCCTGTATTGTAGGATTCCCACTCTTGGCCTCTTTCGTACAACTTAACCAAGAGTATCAATATCTATAATTTATTTTCACATAAATTTGTTCAAATCAAGCCATCTTTGAAAATCAATGCAGGCCCTACTATTTGGGGGCAGGGTGAGTTCTGAGAACTTCTCTGAGAATGGAGTTATCATGCTGTGGCAGCCATTGGTGAACCACACTCCTTTGGAAGGGAAGGTTGATGTCATTTGATTTTCTTTCTTTCTTTTTTTAATGCATTTGTTTTTTTATTCACTTTACATCCTTGTAAGAATGCCCCCATACTTTCTCTCCTCCAAATCTCCTCCTCCATGACCCTCTTCCCTCCACTTTTCTGAGGAAAAGGGGAGCTCCCTTCCTCATCCAGCCCAGCTCATCAAGTTGCAACAGGACTGAGCATGTCCTCTTTTCCTGTGGCCTGGCAAGGCAGTCCAACCAGGGCAAAGTGATCAAAAAGCTGACAAGTGAGTCCTTGTCCCATGCAGTCCCCACTTTCTTTACTAGAGGACCCACATGAAGCCTAAGCTGCCCATCTGCTACATCTTTGTAGGGGGGCTTGGTCCAGTTCCTGCATGGTCCTTGGTTGATGCTTCAGTCTCAGCAAGACCCTTTGGGTCCTGGTTAGTTGGCTCTGTTGGTCTTCTTATGGAGTTCCTGTCACCTCCAGGTCCAGGTTTTGCCCCCTACTTTTCCACAAGATTCCTACACATCGCCCAATGTTTGTCTGTGAGTCTTGACGTCTGTTTTGAGGCACTGCTGGGTAGAGCCTTTTGAGGGAAAACTGTCAGGCGCTGTCTGCAAGCTTAGCAGATTATCATTCACAGTGTCAGAGGCTGGCACTCTCTGATAGCATGGGTCTCTTGTTGGTCCAGGCATTGGTTGAGCATTCCCTCAATCTCTGCTCTATCTTTATCCCTGCACATCTTGTAGGCAGGGTACATTTTGAGTTGAAGTTTTCGTGGGTGGGTTGTTGTTCCCCTCCCTCTACTAGAAGACTAGTCTAGTTAGAGGATGTCCTCCTCAATCTCTATGGCCTCTGCTACTAGAAGTCTCTGCTTGATTCTCCCTCATCTCCTCCCTGAAGATTATCCTGACTTAGGTCTCCAGGAGATACCCCCATCCTCACTTTTTCTTCTCTCTACAGGCTGTCTGTCCTCCCTCTCTTTCCCCAGGTCTGATATCCACCCTCTTAACTCTCTCGCCCCCTCTCCTACCTTGTTCCCTCTCTTCAATCACCAACTCTGTCTATTCTGTCTCCTCTTCCAAGTGAGAATAAGTATAAAGTAATTTTTTCAACCTACTATCCTTGAATTGCTGTAGTTAGGTTTTAAAAGTGCTATTTGGCATCTGTTCCCTTCTTTACTAACTACATATGTACAGTTCCTTAAAATCTTTACATTTCTCATAGAACAGGTGGTGTTCTCTTTTGTAATAAACCTTGGCACACAGTGTAGAGGGAGAAAAATAGTTTTCTTCACCACAGAATCATAGATTTACATTATACCCAAACATTATTAATATTCATAGATGAAATATTAATAATCGATGTTGCTGTTGGCTCATCTTTTTCCTTCATAGGTCAAATCTTAGCAGATTATTTTCCGAACTGTTGAAAAATAGTTCATCTCTTTCTTTAAAGGTTGCTGAGCAAAAACACTTCAAAATATGAACAGTGTTCAATTGCCCCAATTTATCTCCGCATTTTGGAGCAAGATGCTCCCAGCCTTTGTTTCACTGATGAGTGGATACAGCTCTTTACTCCCAGTGCCGGACACATGGGATGGCGATGGACAGGGCCACTTGTCTGAATAAATAGTCTCTCAGTGGCCCTACAAGGCATGCCTCTTCATTTATTCTTCGTTGTAAGTAAAATGAAAGGTTGCCTCTTACTAGCATATAATAGTTAAACCCAGAACCCACTAACTTTTCAGTTTCATCCCACCAGTCCATGCAAGTAAGAGTGATGTCAAGAGCTATAGTTGGTGGTGCAAGCCTTTAATCCCAACACTTACGAGACAGAGGCACGTGGATTTCTGCAAGTTTGAGGACAGCCAGGGCTATGTAGTGAGACCCTGGCTCAAAAAGCTAAAACAGCAGTGCAACAACAAAGTGGTGTCAGCCCCTGGCTTCAATGTGTAGCTCACACTTAGGGGGACTCTGTATTTACTGTTCGTGGAGTCCAATACTGCACATCCCCTGTGCTAAGAAATAACAGAAGACTTTAAGAAGTATCTAGCTTTAAGAAAAGCTGCAAGGTTAAAGACTGTGTGTACTTTAACCAAAGGCCCTCATCCTTTCAAGTGTTTTGTGCACCTTATATGCTTTCTTACAGAACACCTGGCCTCAGAGGGATTTCAAAACTCTATAACATTTTTAAGAAAGAAGCTTTGTTTTTGATTCACTGAAACATCATTTTCTGAAGATTTGTTTATTTTATGTATACGACTCTTTACTTGCGTGAGTGCATATGTATTACATGCGTGCCCCTGGAGTCCAGCAGTGGGCATAGGAGTTCCTGGAATTAAAGTTACAGGCAGTTGTGAGCTGCCCCGTGGGTCCCGACAGCTGAACTAGGCTCCTTGGACAGTGCTTTTAAACACTGAGCCGTCTCTCCAGACCACAGCACATGATCTTAATATCCAGTGTAAAGTTGTCATTTTTCCTTAGCAGGAACTTGAACGTATGAAGAATGCTGTGTAGAAATACAGTGAATAAGAAAATCATTTCACTAGCAATGCTGAGGCAGAAGCACCTGTTACGTATGCCTGATGTTGCTGCTAGGTTAAATCCCAGGTTTAGCTCAAGACCAAACTAGACGCTCGGACGTAAATCACAGAAGGAGTGGACATGGGTGTCAATCCATGGTGCGTGGATTTCGGTATCAGAGTGAGGCCCAGTGAAAGGGCGGCTGCCAGTCAACATCACCCCTGGCATGCTGGTCACTCTCACAGGCCTTCCAGCACTGAGTAACTCTGTGGGCTCCATCTCACTCTGATCCAAAGCTGCTCCCAGCAAACCCTTAAACACAAGACTATGCCTTTTTTCCCGCTCCTTATTAAAAAGTAAAATTCCTTTCTGTGAAGGATATGACTCAATACACTGCTCTGAAAAAATCAATTGGTACCATCTTTCTCAGGAATAATTAGGTTAAATATATGACAACTCTTGCATAGCCCATTTGATCCAGTTTCTAGAACTTCATCCTGGGAATGAAGAATATATATATATGAAATTTATGCTACAAGGATGTTTAACAAAATCAATAGTTTTCAGAGGTAAAACTCAGAAAAGATTGTTCAGAGATTAAGTTATGGTGTACCTATAGAAAGAAATGCCACATAATAGTACACTAGTTATTTCATATACTGAACAATGTAAACAATATTTTAATTAAAAATGTTGACAGAGCAGTAACTGTAAAATAATCATGTAAATACAAACTCTCACCTAAGTATCTGAGAAGCTAGACACCAAATTGTTCATTGCATCTTTCTAAGCACACACGGTGTATTTTCTTTTCTTAACCTATGGCTGATTACATTTTTGTTGTGTGATACTTTTATAATTTAAAACATATTTTTAATTAGAAGAGGTGTCAGGGCATAAATTAATTAGCACACATGTAAACTACAACTAATTTTTACCTGACTAAAATGAGCACGAGTCCTCCTTTCACCTCTAGACTATCAGCTGCGTTCAACACCTTCGGCTAAGGACTCAGAATCGCGGGGCAAGCCCACGTCTCTTTATTCTGACATGTATTCCTGCTAATTACATGTTTTCTCTTGTGTTCATCAGCAGTAAACTTCAGGATAAGGGTTTCCTCCCAATTTTAAGTAGTTCTGCATGGACAGTTTTCAGGTCTGTCAAGAGAAGCCAAGAATAATGTCCTACTGCCGTGTTCATAGGCATCTGTGTAGAAACAAAATCAGTCTCAGACAGCTCCGTGCAGCAAAGCTGTGCATATTTTGATGCTTAGTATAAGCACTTGGGGTTAGAAGCATAAATTGATTAGTATGTTTGGGGGGTTACTTCTTTTGAAAATCCCTCTTCCAAGTATTTATGAAAAATAATTAAAGGGATGTGAACTATCTCAGGGTGGTTTCAGAGTCAGGACAACAAAGTAACAAAGCACGATAAGTTAGAATCTGCATATCCTCAAAATAGCAATAAAAATTAGATTTTTTTTTTTTTTTTTTTTTTTTTTTGTCTAGGAAGAGAGCTTAGTGAGCTGAATGATTTGATTGTTTGGTCATAAAAAATGATCCTAATGGTTGTTAAAAAAAAATGAGGCAGCAGCCAGCCACACAGGACTCTGCACTGCCCCAGGGGCTGAGGTAAACTACTGGGGCTATCAGTCTGCAGGCTGGAGGGGCTGGGGTGGGGGACGGTCACAAAAGTCTCCTGTCGGTATTTAAAGCCCACACTAACACACCTGCCATCTGGCCTCACACAGTTTCCCCAGAGTTATTTCTCTCTCCTCTTTCTGCCCTGGAGTCATCTTAGAAAGGAATTAGTAACCACAGGAGTAGAGGAAAAATGAGTTTTTATCTAACGTATATGAGCTGTCTTTTGTATCATATCTTGGTTACTATCGCCCATTTGCCCGACTAATAGAAAGCGTTTGTTACTGTGAAATCTTCACCTGTGAAGGCAACTTCTCTGCATCCTAGTCACCCTGTACAAAAGTCCCCTCAGCCTTTATCCAGTTTGTGCAATGCCCGATTTTTATTTCGGGAAATCATGAGTTGGTAAATTACCATGAGTTGGTAAACACAGTGATCAACTGCTTTGACAATCACCAACTCTAAAGCTTTAGCGTTTCAACTTCAATAAATGCCCTTAAGAAAGCATGCACGGGCTTAGTATTTTATGGTTGACAAAGGGATATAGTTAATTGGTTGGTCTACAAATCATGAAACTATAGCTTCAAATTAATTTTGAAAGCCTGAAATAAAGTGGAAGGACTTTGCAGGAGACCCATGTGGTGAATCTACAGGGCAGCAAACATCCAGATGCTTTGAAACACCTGCATCACGGCCTGAACTTTCCCGTGTTTCACTCGTGTTTGGCTTGGAGATCTGATAAGATTTTGCATCTCATTTTGGAATTTTCCAAGAAAAGCCAACTATTTCATGACATTGTTTATTTTGTAATTTAAGGCCAACTCCACCATCTTTTCATTGCCTTTGTATTAGAGAGTGACTGCCTAATACGTTTTTGGCTCAACGAGGGGAAAAGGATCACTCATAATTAAATGCACAACTGAATAAGGAAAAGTGTTTCTGGGTAGGACAATTCTATTATTAGTAATAGCATATCTATGAGCTCAGGAGCACATTTATTCTGAATCCTTCATTCTATGCATCCATATTTCATCAATCTTTATCATCGCTCATTATAATATATAGAGAACATGAATAATTATTCTTGTTTTACAGGTGAAAATACCAAGGAGCTGAAATATGAAATCTGTCAAGTCACATACTGAGTCCCTGTAGATCATTCAACTGTCCATTCCAAGCCACCCAATAAAACATGATGCTACTTTAGTTGTACAGGTTTATTGTCTGAACCCAGAAGAGATTTCTCTGTATTTATGTTGCATTTAGCTGTAGGTAGGGGTCTGAGTTACTGAGATGTCTGAGTCAGAGGACATACACGTGAGACACACACCGGAATGGATCATGCCCAGGGAGGCCTTCCCAACACCCTCATCCTTCATGATGGCGATGAGAACTGTGTCAGGCCGGCACTGGTTTCTGTGGGAAAAATGGGGATGGAGAGAACACATTTCCACTGTACCCCCCCCCCCTCATCCACTTGCACCTCTGCCATGTCTTCTCTATCATGAAGGCTTGACATTCCCCGGTTGTTTCTCTCAGGTGTTTTGTTACGGGAACAGGGAAAATGACCAACATAGAGAATTAGTGCAGTGAAGATGGGCTGTTGATAGAAGAAACCTCATGTGCAGTTTTTAGGCTGCTGGAATTGGCTCTGTGGAAAGATTGTGGAAGAATTTGAAGTTGTGTGCTAGAGAAGCCCCAGAATGCTATCAGCAGACATTCAGGGCAATCTTGATGGAAGACTACAAGACAAGAATGCTTACAGAGAGACAGGGAGTAAAACCACGCCCATGAGGTTTTAGTTAATGGGAATTTGGCTAGAATCATTCATTTTATCTTTTAGCAAAGATTATAGCAACAGTTTGTCTGTGTTCTGGAGATCTGAGTGGGGCTGAATTTAAAAGTAATGGGCTAGTTTGTTTGGCGGAGAAAATTTCAAGACAATACCACACCCCAGCCCCTGGCAGAGTTACTATTGCTCACTGCTTTTATCTAGATTTACAGTGATAACTCAGAGCTAACAGCAAAGGAGAGAGGTATGAAAGCCAGATAGTTACTCTCAGGCAGTGAGATGGCTCAGCAGGGAAGGGTGCTTGATGCCAAAGCTGAGGACCCGAGTTCAATGTTTGAGATTCTCGTGGTGGAAGGAAAGAAGACTTCAGCAAGTTGTCCTATGATCTCTTCATGTGCGCTATGCATGCACATAGCCACATGTACACACACAAATAAAATAAAAACATTTTTGAAAGGGAAACCTGGCCCCTGGCACTGGGGCCATAGGAAGGCATTTTAAAGTCAGGATCACAGCTGTCCAAGGCTCTAAGATGCGAAACTGAAAACTCATTTGAAAGATGTTTATGGCATAAGTATGCTCTAGGGAAGTGTTTCCCCGGGTTCAGCCATGCAGGCACGTGAAGACAACAGTGGCCATGGTATGTTTTTTAGCTCTATCTTGAGCTAATATTAGAATATGTTATCATCCATGTGATACCAGTCTCTCAGGTATGCGAAGTGTAAAGATTACTGGGTCATGGGGTCTTCCACTGAGGTTCCAGAAAAAAAATCTTGTGAGATAGGGAAAGTATAGCAGGATTCGATTCTGCATGGAGTACCCACGAATGATGAATGTGAGATTAAGTTGCAATGGAGAAACTGGAATAGCAGCAAAGGAAAGCTGTGGGCATGGAGTGGAGCTGGCTCAGGAGAGACACCATATATGTTGCCAGGCAATGGGATCCTTGAAGCTCAGACTATGCCACTACCTGTTTGAGACAGTGAACATGGCAGTATTTAACGTTTGCTGTGCTGCCAATGGTCTTACTGGAGTTACTATTGCTCCATTCTTCACCTTCGGAATGGGAATGCTTTCTTTGCACCACTGTTTTTTAAGAGGGGCTCACAGGTATGGGTACGGGGCTATCCTCAAAAGGGACTTTGGACCTATTGAAGAGTGGTAGGACTGTTAAAATATGGACAGTCAGGCCTGAGGACGCATGCCTGAGATCCCAGCACTTGGGAGGCTGAAGCAAGGCTTGACATGACTTTCAGTCAGCCTGAGCTAGAGAGTGAGTTACCAGCTAGTGAAAGCAAAAAAACAAATAATCAAGACAACCATAAAACAAAATTTACCATATAAAATAAAAAAACAGAACCAAACCAATAAACTAACTAACCAAACAAAAAAGCCCAAACAATTATAAGGACTCCTGAGGTACACTAAAGGCATTTTGTGTTACAAGGTGGCTATGAATCTAAGAAGACACCTGGTGGGACACTATGGTTTGAGTGTAAATGTCTCCACCAGGGCCATGTGCTTGAATATTTTGCTCCAGATGTTTAGGATATTTTGGTGGGTGTGGAACTTTTGGGATACAGGGTCTCTAGCTAGTTGCTGGGAGTCACAGCAAGTGGGCCTTGAAGGTTATATTCCCTCTGCTTTGGGTCTAGCTCTTGGCACCCTGGTTGGTTACCAGGATGGGACCAGCTGCCCTGAGTTACTGCCAACACAGACGGAACTGTTATTGTTGCCAAGCCTCCCGGCCCCATGATTTATTAGAATCCTCAGCAACCATGAACCCAAAGAAATTCCTCCTACTTTACGTTGCTTCTGTCAGGTATTTTGGTCATAATGACAGGAAAAGCAACAGTTTCAACTATTCAAATGAGTAAAATATAAGACACTCAAATCAACAAGCATTAATTTAGTGCCAGTAAATCTGGCCTCTGTAGAAGCTTTTAAAAATGTAGGACAGATCACCAGCTCCACTGGTCAGTTCCCTGAGTGGGCAAAGATGATGTCACCCGAATTGTGAAATGAGAAGGGGGTCAAGGAGAAGTTCAGCGCTCCCACAATGCCAAAGAGAACTGTGTGCAGTGATTCACTTTGGAAAGAAATAACTAGGAAGAAGAGCCTGATGGCCGTCTGTGGACAGATGGGAAATTCGAACAAAACGAAGTGTGAGAGCCTTGCCACGATGGGCTGCCTTTCTGCAGGCTCAGATGCAATGGGATCAGCTGACCACCAGCTGAAGCTGCCAGAGCCCTCTTAAAGTTGATGGTCTCAGTAGTTTGTGGCAACAGCATAAAGCTGATCAGCTCAGTGATGCCATGAATCATGGCAAGGTGCTCGCACTTCATGGTGGCTAGGAATGAAACAGTGAGCAAGGGGCTGGCATCCCACAGTCACCTCCAAGGGCATGCCCTCAGCGACTCAAAGTTTCCCTTTAACCCTCACTTCTAAAAGCTTCTTACCAATGGCCTCAAAATAAGGGTCAAATCTTTAACACAAGGTGGGGGTTGGGGGCAGGGGTTCTCAAATCTAAATTACAGCAAGTTCTTTTATTGGCCTTGGCGACAAAGGATTCATGAGCCAATTCTCCTTATACAGGTCAGTGTAGCTACAGGTTCTGAACTTCAAGTTGTTACTATCACTCAGGGTTTCCCCCAATCACTCCTTCAATAAAGTTTTAATTTCCTTTATCCCAAAAAGGGCCAGAGACCAGGAAGGTAGTGTTGGGCAGGCAGGGAGGCTTTGTCATGCCATGCTAGGGAATCCCCAAGCCGAGATCACTGCCATCATCCAGTGGGGGCTACAGGTGTGCACTGCTATGAGCTGTAGACTACAGAGCACAACAATGGAACACACTCTTAGGCTCAAAACCCCAGGAAAGGAGCAGTGAGATCAGAAGAAGGTGATGTTCTTAATACTAGCAATCTAAGGGCATACAAGTAACCCTTAGTACAACTGGGCATAAAAGCAACATGAATCAAAGCACCCTGGGGAGAAAGTGAACTCTGTTTCTTATCAGGGAACCACTTTGCTATTTCTACCATGTGGCGTGGTACCAGCTATGTGGTAGCTTAGGCTACATGGCCCAAACCAAAGTCCCAACAGCTCAGAATCTACCCTCAGTGACACAGGTAAATTGTATGTGCATGCGTGTGTGTGTGTGTGTGTGTGTGTGTGTTTGTGTGTGTATTTGTGTGTGTGTGTGTGTGTAAGTAAGGGGAGTGTTGCTAAAATCATGCTACTGTGCCCAGCTTTTTGAATTAATATTGGGGATTGAATTCAGGTCTTCATACATGACAAGAACTTTACTGATTGAGCCACATACTATCCTGCAAGAGATAATTTCTTTATTTCATGGCTTTGCCTTGCAAATGATATCATTTAGGTTCCAAAAGACACATTCTTTTTAAAAGAAAGATTCATTTGAAACCTGCTTTCTCCAAACCCATTCACCCAACTATTCTGATACCTCTTTCAAAGAGGACTTGGAGGGCAACATTCCAAGGCTAATTACTTTCCTTGTTGCAATTCCTCAAGTGCCTGGTTCCTGCTCTTTATTTGTATAAACATGTCACAGTAATGTCCGTGACTTCAAGTGAAGCACACTCAGGATCCCGTAAGAATGCCTCACATGTGGCAGGAGACGCTGAGTTCGGGTGTCACTCCAGATTCCTATCAGAAGAGAACACTGGTAAGGTGGGCTGCTCTGATCATGTTCAAACAAGAGAGGTGAGTCCGTGTGAGTGAAGCTGGGGCCTCGTGCCCACAGGCAGAGGGTATCTCCATGTTTGGTTTTATTTATTGAGATCTCTTCTTTACTTAATGTAGAGAGCCGGGTTATTTCACACTGCCACCAAGCCATGGCTTTTTAAATGATTCAGGGAAGTATAGCTTTCATTTAGGCTTGTGCCCTCCAGTCTGTTTATACTGGTCGATACACTTGTCTGAAAAATATAATGGATTAGCACATCATTCAACAAGCTAGTCAGAAGGCAAGCTTAAGGCGACAGACACCAAAAAGTAAATTACAGTCAGGAGTAGGGGCAGGCCATGCCTGAAGCTAGGAAACATCATATCAGTACAAAACCTGTATTCTCTGAGAGTGGTGGTAGAACTGAAAGGGATGAAAAATTTACACTCAAATATAATAAAACAATCAGCCCCACAAATTCATATGGTGCTATAAACCGTGTAGGTTATGATGCTGCATACAGAAGGAAGCTGGCACTACACTGGCCCACACATTACAGCCTCAGCTGGAAACAGACACACATGGCATTTGTTTCGGTTAATAAGCTCAGTTTTGCAAGCAGGCATAGATCATGGCTTACTTTACACGTTCCATTTAAATATTTGTAGGATGGAGGTTGGCCACAGGTTTGTGCTAGGCAGGGCAAGGGACAGGGAGGGCTGTGGGGGCGGGGGACGGAAAGTGTCATTTATTGTTTATGAGCTTCCTCTTTCTTTCTCTCCATCTTCTCTTTTTGTTTCATTGCTTTTTCTTCAAGTGACAAAAGCCAGTACTGAGATACGTTTTCGAAGTTTAATATAATCTGTTTTGACATGAACCAAATTGTCACTAAGGCAGGTGGAGTAAAGGATTATTAAACAGCTTTCTATCTTATCATTGGCAGCTAAAGGTAAGATTTAGAAATGAATCTTTAAACCCTGAAGGTGTTTAAAGTAAATGCTAAATGGTGATGTAAGCCACCTCCTTCACTGGGTGCTTCCTGAAGGACTGTGGTGGCCTGGCTTTCTGAGACACCATAGCATTGCCGCAACATATTGCTGTACTGAGAAACAGTGAGGGCGGCTGGAGAGCCGGGGAATCCAGACAGACCTGGCAAAACTACTTATCCCACAGGTCGTGAGCTAAGAGTGTAGAAGGGAGCATGTAAATATGGAAGTTCAAAGTTAAAAACACTAAAAATGCTCCCTTTTCTCCTTTCAGCCAAGATGTTTCAGAATCTAATGGGATGGGAACAAATGGACCCAATCTTTGATTCTGATTCACTTGGTGGCCTGGATCATCAGTTAAGAATGGAAAGGACCCGGGCAGAAGGTGCATTAGGGTGGCTAATGAGTGACACTGAATGACAGCAGGTCAGTGCAATAGGGGCTGTGGACAGTGGAGCCCATGACCGCCTCCAAAGTTCCCCATACCCTACCTCTTTAAGGCTTAGCAGAAAAGGAACAGCACCACTCTGTCCTCAGTGTGTGGTCAGCCTGTTCTGCTATGGCCTTTCCATCTGTTTGCCATCGGGCATGCAATCCTGCATGATTGGACTGAAGCCGGCCAGTCTTAGCAACACATTTTGTTGCTATAAAACCCATCCCTCAGCTTTGCTGCAGCAGACAAGAGCTTGCCTTACTTATGTTGTGGTTCCATGCCCTCCCCACTCTCATGCTTCTCCTTTTAAAACCGTGGTCCAACCTGCTGTTGAAGTTGTGTCAACTCAAACATGGCATCTCTCAGTCTTTTCTCTCCCTCAGACAATTCCCAACCCTCTCCTTGCTCTCTTACTCCATGTTACCTTACTCCCGTCTTTATACCAAACTGCTTGGAAGTGTGGCAACACTCCCTGAATACACTTGTGCCTCTTGACCTTTAACCCATGGCATCAAAGGTCAGCCTTCCCCAGCAATACAGAATATTGGCCATCTTCTCAGTAGAAGGTGGGATGGCTTTTTTTTTTTTTTTTTTTTTTTTTTTCCTATTCTAGTTCAGACACCCGATCACATCCTTTCTATAAGTGTTTTTGTTTGACTTTTCCAATGACAACTTCTTGTGCTTCTTTGGGGAGGTATTCTGTTTTCACCATCTGATACTGCCTCTCCTCCCTCTGCCTCTGTCTTCTTAGCAGCCCCTCCACTCCTTTAAAACTATTTTTTAAATGTGTATGTGTGTGTTTCTACGCCCACAGAGGCCAGAAGATGGTACCAGATGCACTGGAGCTGGAGTTGCAGGAGTCCACAAGCTGCCTGGATTATGAGACCTCTGCAAGAGCAGCAAGCACTCTTCTCCACTGAGACACCTCTCCAGCCCCAGCCCCACCTCTCCTCCTGTGGCAAGTTTCTGGAAATGCTGTGGCAGAAAGTCCCATTGGCTTTCCCAGTTGGAAGTGTGACCTCAAACCTCTCTCCAGTTCTAAAGCCCTTTCTTTCAACAAATGTCCCCACTGCTTCTCTTGGGTCACAGTCTGTAAACCTAAGCTGTAAAGCACTTCCGTACAGCTCCATTCAACCAGCCTCACCTGAAAATCATCTTTTAATCATCCTTCGCTCCCCCTAATTCCAGGCACCTGCCTCATTGTAACCATTTTCTATTTTTCAGTTTTCACTGGAAGATGCTCTCTAACATCTATTTTGCTCTTTGACCAAATTTATTTTCCCTAAAGCATGGATTTAGTACTATACATTTCCTTTTGAAAGATTTTATGGCTCCCAAGGTCCTAAAGGACCAAGTCTGCCTTCCTAGCTCCCTGACTTCCTCTCCAGTTTTCCCCAGTCCTTCATTTCCAGACTTCTCTCTTACCACATGAGGTAACCCTGCAAATGTGCTTGGCCTTTGCCTGGAACACTACCTCCCTCCTTGCCACATGGAAAACGGCCATAAAGGCCTGACCTGAAATGGCAGGCCTTCGCAAATCCCTCACAAACTTCTCCAGCAGAGTTAGCCACCTGTGTTTGCGGCTTCTGACTCTGGGACGGCATGTGACATTCAGTGCTCAGTGAAACACTTGAGGCCCATACGAAGGCCACTGTCTCTGGCAGCCATGTCCACAGTATCGTAGAGAGAGTGTCCTTGAAGACAGCGAAAATGCTGCAGCTATCAACAGGTTTAGAGCTGTTTCTGGCACATGGAGGAATCACAGACAGCTGGCTTTATACCCTTATTATTGATTACTGAGCCCCACTATTGAATCTTGCTATATTTTTAAAAACACCAAGGATCAGGATTTTCAGATACATTTATGGGACTTTTCTAAGATTTCACTTATAAGTCTCAGCATCTGCTCTGATACCCTGCAGGGTAGAGCCTTTCAGAGGCCCTCTGTGGTAGGCTCCTGTCCTGTTCCCTGTTTTCTCCCTCTTCTGATGTCCATCCTCTTTGCCTTTCTGAATGGGGATTGAGCAACTTAGCCAGAATCCTCCTTCTGGGTTAGTTTCTTTAGATGTACAGATTTTAGTATGTTTATCCTATATTATATGCCTAATATCCACTTATAAGTGAGTATATACCCCGTGTGTCTTTCGGCTTCTGGGATACCTCATTCAGGATGATCTTTTCCAGTTCCCATCATTTACCTGCAAATTTCATGATTTTCTTGTTTTTTTATTGCTTAGTAATATTCCATTGTGTAGATGTACCACAATTTCTGTATCCATTCCTCAACTGAGGGACATCTGAGTTGTTTCCAGCTTCTGGCTATCACAAAAATCTTATGAAAGTGAGGTAGTAAGACCTGGAGAGCAACAGAACCAAAAAATCTTAGCACAGGGGTATTTTCTGAGACTGATACTCCAACCAAGGACCATTCATGGAGATAACCTAGAACCCCTGCACAGATGTAGCCCATGACAGTTCAGTGTCCAAGTGGGTTCCATAGTAATGGGAACAGGGACTGTCTCTGACATGAACTGATTGGCCTGCTCTTTGATCACCTCCCCCTGAGGGGGGAGCAGCCTTACCAGGCCTTACCAGAGGAAGACAATGCAGCCAGTCCTGATGAGACCTGATAGACTAGGATCAGAAGGAAGGAGAGGAGGACCTCTCTTATTAGTGGACTTGGAGAAGGACAATGGGAGGAAAAGGGGAAAGGAGGGTGAGATTGGGAGGGGAGATGGGAGGGAGCTACAGGGGGGATACAAAGTGAATAAACTGTAATTAATCAGAATAAAAAATATATTAAAGTATAAGCTTAAAAAAGATTTCACTTATATTTGCACAGACAGACTCTCATGTTTTATGATTTTAAACTGGAAGCTTAATTGCTCCAAGTCTCAGGTTCTTTTAACTCATAAGACTTGAATGAATTAAAACTGTAAGCTAATAACTTGGAACTGTCCAGAAGCATCTGGTAACCATGGGAACAATGGGGTCAGCTCCAGCACTAGTTCTGTTTCTTTCCAGTTGGATAACTTGGGTAAGCTATTTAATCCCCATGCCTCAGTTTGCTTATCTATAAAATGGGGACAATAATTTTACCCAACAATATTTAATACTATAAAGCCCCCAGCTGAAGATCCATGGAACAGCATATGCACATGACAGGTGCTTATTGCTGTTATTGATCGTGAGGCCCCACTCATGAACAGAAGACCACAGGGTGGAAGGGAAGCACCCCTGAGAAAGCGGCAAGGAGGCACAGGCCAGTGAGCAGAGCACTACCTCAGGACTGTTTAGACTTTTATGTGTTTTTAATGCAGTTCCCATTTTCCACATCCTCAGACACCCTATGAAAGGTTTGGGAAATGTAATAAATATGAATTGACTATGTTTCAACTCCTGGAGTCGGTAAAAATCAGTATGTATTCTCGAAATGAAATGCCCTCGTTAAGAAGAATGTCAGTCTGTCCTTCGCACTAGCTGGGAATGAAAGGGTAGCGACAAGGAAGCGGTAAGCACTGCGGTTACTGACATCACTGACCTATAAACATATTCCCTTCAGCGTGATATATAGCACTTGCGCACCCTTGTTTTTGTATAATTGCTATTACCAAAAGCCTTTCAATTTCGAGTGCTCAAACCAGAGCAATTCATATTTCAGATAATCTGCCAACGAGGAAAACTAATTTCAAAATATTTGATCATAAAAGTTGTCCTCGGCTTCTCCAGAGATAATTTAGTCAAATAATATCAGATAATCTGCAAGCAGTCTTAGCAGGAAATTGCTGGGGACTCCATCTAAGAGCCTCCATTTGCACGTATATAAATGTACGGAAAGTGTGGGAGACTTTGACGGCCTGCCATATGTGATCTCACCGCACGGCCTGCCTACTTCGCCATCCAAAGTTATACCCTTTGAAGCATTGCCAGAATTACTTTAGCCCAGTAGGTACGCGAGATGCGCCCTTTAGAAGCCACATCATTTCTTTTCTCCTCTGACAAGTTCAGTGTAGCATCTGCTCAGCTAAATTCCTTTGAAGGTTAAAAATAAGGTAGCCTTCTTCCAGGCTCCCTCTCCTGGCTCTGCCCCTGCCCGGCCCCGTGTGGGGGAGGGGAAGGGAAGGATGCATACCCACTGCTAAGTGAACTAACTGCAAGAGACCAGACTGGAAAGCGGGAGCCTGCGAAACCCTAAGAAGGACAGCGTGGGCTGCTCAAGGTCAGGCGCCCAGAGAAGAGCAAGCTGGTCCCCCAGATCCCAGTCTAGGCCGTTCTCCTGCTTTCCTACCAACTTGCTGTCTAACACATTCAAAAGAGCCCAGCCAGAAACCGACAATAGGCGATGCCACCGACGGAGTGTCTTAATTTCATAAGCAGAAAATGAATGCTTGGATCTCTTCGCCAGGAAACATTTGCGTTTTAGCAATAGTGAGACTTGGCACTCCGTCTTCTCAGCACCGCTGACAGTTGCAGTCAGTTATTACACTGTTGTGACTTGGAAGCTGATGTCCCAAACAGTTCAAAATTAGTAACGCTGCGATTCAGGATTGTCTGCGTGCTCATCTAGGCTTCTTTTATAATTATTTTAAAAGGCACTATCTGATTTCCTGAGCGCCGCCCCAGGTGTTCTCCGGGATAATGAATGGATAAACATATCACCCAGTGTCACAGAGCCGTTGTGACATTTTCAAAATATCTTCAGTTCAACTCCTGTAATTTCAGTGTAGACCACACCCAAGCTTGCAAGCCCATGCTTTTACTACAGGGCTGAATGGATCGAGGTAATTGCCTGATTTCCTTGGGATTGAAAAGGTTCTGAAATCAAGAAAGCACTATGGGCCTTTCTTGGTCCTTGCACACTCTTAACTACAGCTAAGGAAGTCTGGGTTCGGTGCCCATGCTCACCTCCATTTTTCTTGAACTTATGTCATCTGGCCTCTGCAAGCTTCAGGCTTCAATAAGTGGCAAAGGACATTCTTATGACTTGGCAACCAAGCCTAAGGAGGTGCTGGCGCTCACGGGGAGGGGTGAGCCCTACACACAGAGTACCTAATTTTCCACCGCCATCCAGTCTTAACATCCAATACACTCCATCCCTGTGCCTTTCTGTGTGCCTTCACACGCTGCTCAGATCGTCGGGTTCTCTGTACAGTCAAAAGCAAGAGAGAGGAACCCAGACCTAACTTCGGTAGTGCCAAGTGATTGTTCGTGTAGTCCTTTGGGAATCTCATCAGCTGTACCATCCTGAAAACAAGGCAAACCTTCATGGGAAAGAATCTCTACAGGTCTGGTATTTTCTAGAAGCGTTTCTCTGTATCTGCCCTATGGAGGGCCAAGTACATCATGTGATGATGTTTTTAGCTCCTAATAGATACTCAGTTTAACAAATAGGAAGGTTGATGTGCAACAAGTAAGTATTACAGAGGGGCCAAACACCTTGAAAGTCAAGATGCTGCAAGAATGAAAATCTGAGATTTGTGCCACTACAAATCTCCAACATCTCTGTCCCTTCAAGCCTTAGTCCTTCGCAATTGGTAGCCAGTGTCCATTGCCTGCATGCAAAGCAGAGCTGAAGGAAATCACTTGTTTTGCACAACAATGCTGCTACTAGTCAAGAAGCCAAAGGGGGAGGAGATTAATCTAAAGTTTGCTTCTGCCCAAACTTAAGACAAAAAAAATTAAACAAACAAAACAAAAAACTAAATGTAACCAATGGTTCTTTACCCAGTAACCAAATGCTGTCATCGTCCACATACTCTTGAGATTCATCAAGGCACACGCTAGGCCGACTGCTGTACTGTGTTAACTGTGTGCCTTCAAATGCCTTGAGAAATGTCCATTCTTGGGCTGCCTCTTTCCTTCCCAGGGCAAACTTCTCTCTATATACATTCTCCTGCTCTCAAGAAGTTTCTGTGGTTATTGAAAGCAATAGATTTAATCTGCCAGCACATTAAAAATTAACATCATAGGAGAAAATTTTCATCTTGTTATTGAATGTGGTAAATTTGTAGTTCTAGGAGCTGGAAAGGAAGGAGAGACCCCAAAGGAAAATCAGGTTTGCTGTTTAGTAAATCAGAAATTATTCATACCTGTGGACAAAAACTACAGTAGGTACAAAATCTAAACCAGAATATAGCCAATTGTGTCCACTCATTAACACATATCTGTATATGAATATACATACATATCAAAATAGCTTAAATAACTGAACTGGCTAACATCATTCTTTTTAAAAGTGGTGGTATGGGGAAAATGAGGTTTTCCAAAAGAGGGAGCAAGGACAAGAAAAACAGAGAGCCATAGGATAGCTGCTTTCTAAAACCAACATCAATCCTCAGGTCGTCAATTTCGTTCTAGAATTTATGCAAAAACCCTGAAGTCAATTTCTTACGTTTTTCAACTGAAATTGCTGCCATGTTACCTCTGCCCATGACTTCTCGTGTTAGTCCTAAACCCTAAGACAGATTGAATGTGTGTATCTAGAGATGAAATTTGGATTTTGCATGAATTTAGTGATTTTTTTGACCTTCTTCTCTGCAGGTCAAGTTATTTCCTATTCTTCATTCAGGCGGTTTGCATCCCTCGTGCTCTCCGAGGGCCCAGGCTAAGTGAGGAAGGACGCTGGCTCAGGTGGAGGGTGGACCTTTGCAGATGTTGTCTACATAAGCACCACATTATGGGCAGAGATTATCTTCACTTTCCAACTTTGCATAATAAAATAAGCCATAAAATTAACACCATATAGAAAATGGTGCTTGCCAGGCAAAGAAATGTATACTGCTTTCTAGAAATCCAGGGACATTACAGCGTCTCTGTGTGCATGAATAATACATAGCTTAATTCAGAAAAACATCGTTTCATTATTTAAAAATGAATAAATTACGGAAATAGAACGATGGCGAAATTTCCTGAATCTTACTTTTCTTCCATGTTCGAATTCAAAAATGAACTGGAAAATAGCATTTTGTCCACACAAATAAAGCAAGCATGTTCCTTATGGAGTATTTCTGACTTTACATCTCTTCCTCTACAAAATGAAGCACACCATGTCTCATTTCTTCTCTCGTTCCCTTCAATGCTGGAATTAAGACAAGCAGATCTTCAGTTTGTCCACTTGACAGTGGTGAGCCTAAGCTGAGCTGTCCTGAGAGCCTGTGGTTCAGTCTAACGAGAAAGGACCTCTTTGCCCAGAGGTCCCGCAGTTTAGCCTTATTGCTTGGGAATAAATAAAAATAACATGATTCTCATACAGGGTACCACAGTAAATTTCGTCTACTGACACTGGTCTCCTTTAAAGACCTGTTTAAAACAAATCCAGTCCTATTTGGGGACCGAGGAAGGTACTGAGGAGAGAGAAACGCACCAGTAATAAGAAATTAATTTGGAATTAAAATAAGTAAGCCATGCCCACATGGTACATGTAGGCTGAGCACCAAGTGACAGGCAGCAGATTATTCTACCGATTTCTAATGCTGGAAATTCGGATGGCATTTACTAGCATAACCTTTCAACTCTGAGCACATCAATAGAGGCCGACAGTGGCTTGAAATATGATTCCTTGCAGATAGCATATCCTCATTCATCTGACTGGGCCGCTTGCTCTGTGCTCCATTGCACAAACAGCGTCTCCCCCACTTCTGAGAGGACACTAATAAAAAAGGCATCAATTTCCAGCTCTAGTACTACTGTGATCTCTTTATATGTTCGACATCCAACATTAAATTAAAATGCTGTTATAAATCCTACTTTCTGAATCTGGAATGAGTGTTGGGTTTTTGTCGCATGAGACTGCAGCAAATCTTGTCAGAAGCAAGGAAGCACGTCTTGTTCACTCAGAATTAATGTTGTGGATGAAAGAAGGAGGTAAAAGGGGTTGAGGATGGCAAACTGAGGGTGTCAGAGGCAATGGGGACAGGAGCTTTGGGGGGCCAACCCAGGCAGGAGGTTTGCTGCTTTTAAGAAATGGCTAATCGGGGATTGCAATTATCAGCAACAAAGCTGTGTGGCAGGAAGATCGCTGATAAACAACACATACGCATGCGCCCATGTGTGTCAACAGAAGCAACGAAGGCTCGAGTATTGTCAACTGTTCTTTTCAGGAATGAAAATGCTTTCCAGACAAGGAGCGGTGCTGCAGAGACCTCACCGCTACTGAAATCTCTGCCCAGAGACTGCCACTGGGGGTCAGCTGCAAAGGCTCCCAGGGACACATTACCTGGGATGTATGGTCACAGCTACATACTTTTAAAGTTACAGGACCAACACCCTCAGCCACCGAATAACACTGCCAGCTAAGACAGATTCATGTCTGACCACAGCAGGAGAGAGGGCATGAAAAATCCCTGCAAATAAGGGTTAGCCTCTTCTGTCCTGTGTCACATGGTGTGAGTTCCCCAACGTGAAGGAGTCTTTTGACTGTGCCTGATATAAAAAGATCCTTGCCATGATGACCTAAGAACTGTGGGTGCTATGAGTCCATCAAGGAGTCTGCAAAGATACACAGTCGTGGCTGTCCGCAGGATCTGCCAGCTGTTCAGAATCGTGGAGGAAATAAAGAGGCATGCTTGCCTATCTGGGAGGGTGGGCTGGAAGGGAAAGGGGAGAGCTAGCAGTTCAATATCTGGATCGAACAGAGGAACTTTTCCCCCCAAGGATCCTGCCGGGAGGAACCTTGACATACACAAAGTCAGAACGGAGACAAAGTTGCCCTGGTGAGAACGATAAGGTCACCCGTGGGATTGCCGAGATTATCTCTGTCAAGCACTCGGACAGCATGCAGTCAAATGATGCATCATGCAGTCATTTTCGAGGGAGGGGGGAAATCAATTTCTTCGCCAGGTCGCTCTTTGCTTTTCAAAGTGCCCTTGTAGGCCGTCACCACCAAGCATTTATCAATTTAAATGCTGTAAATTGATAATGTGCCACTGCGCCTTGTACTGTTTCTGAATTATTTTGATACTTATATTTGCTCAATAGTCTCCAAACCCTCAGAGCTTCCACATTCAAAGGGGCATTTTTCTTTGTTACATGCAGAAATGATGAACTTTTTATGATTAGTACAGGAGAAAAATGCAGACATCCTGGAGGTGGGAGGAGAGGCATGGGGCTGTAGAAATGGCATATTTTACTCCATAAAAAAAAAAAAAAAGGTGTTCCTGCCTGAAAGACTTTTAAAAGGAAGATACGAAGCTATATTTGCACACATTTAGTAGAGGAGTGACAGTTATCCCAGCATTGCATAAATGTAGAACACCAATTGTAAAACTGCAAACACTGGTCCCCACCCCTGTGAGCCCTGAGATGGGTTGAAATGAGCCTGCTTTTCCGGTCTGTACATGCACTCGAATGTCTAAGATGTGCTGGTGCCCAACAAAAGTAATGACTACAGCTTAAGAACTCACAGCTCCTCTTTTCAGCCCACTGTGTGTGTGTGTGTGTGTGTGTGTGTGTGTGCGCGTGCGTGCACAGAAGCACGAGGAGAGTGTTAACAACACTAACTCCACCTTAATTGGCATGGGGAAGCAAAGCTTGGGAGGGTTTTCGGCTCCTGCCTTGGAAAAGCAAGAGGCATGGCAGTTGCAGCCTCTTTAACCTCCAGCAATTTATTGGCCCTCAGCCAAGTTATCAGGGGAATCTAATTCTTCTTTATTATTCAAATAAACCTCACTTGGCACCACGGTTCCCTTTCAGAGTAGCTGCACAAATAGACTGAGCTCTGTCATTTATTTGACCTTGTATTTGTGTGCTGTGGCTATAATTTTATTTGCCATTCTATACAACAAACACGGAGGAGTCTAAGATACGGAGATGAAAGAGAGGATGGGAAAGGAGTTCACGGGAAACATATGTCTGCATGGGTCAAAAAAATATTCTTGATGTGTTTTCACCTCTACCCTTTCCAGATTTTAGCCCTGTGGCCACTCTGCCCTAAGCAAGCTGTCTTAGAGTCAGCCAATCTGTTACTGACTGGCTTGCCATGGCCAGAGACTGACTTGTAGGAGGGTGGGACACGGGAAGAAAAGAGGGCGTTGGAGGCAGAGGGAGTGCTTGGAGTCTCTACGGGAGAGCCCTCGGCTGGTGGATGAGATGGCCAAGCCAGTAAGAAGTGCTATGCATTGTCAGAGCTATAGTTTGCTCTGTACCCCGTTTTATCGAACACAGGATTTGATTAATTCAGAAGGTGCTTTGCTGGCCCAGGCCAACATCTGCATCGCCGTCTCCCACCTCTCTTATGAGGTGATTTTAGAAGCTGTGAGTCTGCTTTTATCTCCTGGTTTATGGAGCCCTGCGTTCCCTGCCTCCTGTATTTGTATTGGCCACGAGAGCCTGTAAATATGAGCTCTGAAGGAAGTGGATGGGTTTGTCATACTCTTTATGTGGCCTTGAAAGAATCCTATGTGGCACTGGCTGTCAGATTTTAGTTTCAGAAAAACTTCATTTTCTTTGAGAAGGAAATTTTCATTGTTGATGGTTAACTGTATTTCCCTTTTTGCTTTGTTTGCCAGGAAGCTCACAGCTGAAACTAAAGCTTTATTAAATTGCTTCCATGCCAGATTTAAGACATATATTTGTGGTTTTCTACCCCTGTGGTAAGAGATTATCTACTTTTATTTATCTTTTTTCCTTACCCTATTTTGCTACTATTTTTGTTGTGTACATTTATCTTACTTGAATATTCTTTTGAAAAGAGGAGGTATAGCCAACACACAAATATTTCCCCAAGCTTCAAGGCTGATATCAACAAGAGATGCTTTCTGTTTACCATGCGGTGGCTTTTTTATTTTATTTTTTAGATTCTCTGGTAAGAATGCTGCTTGTCTTTTGGAAGCAACTTCAGAAAAGCTGGCTTCACAGCATTGCTACATGTTCAGCATTGGGGAAGCCATTCTGTTTTCTTCATTTTTAGTTCTGCCAATTCCATTATGGCAGGGAGTGAGCAGAGCCATCTCCACTAGCTCTAGGTGCATAGGCAGGCACATAGCACTCACTCTCTATGCCAGCCAAATGAGCACTTCTGGGTGAGGCCTCTCCCTGTGGGGAGGTCTCATGGTAACTGGCAGCCACCATCACTCATGAAGGCGAGCCATACCTTGAAAGCTAAGCACTATGTATGTATGTATGTATGTATGTATGTATGTATGTATGTATGTAT